>NW_015151375.1:30267-107050 GCF_000732505.1 Cyprinodon variegatus | reverse complement strand
ACTTCATAGGTATATACTCCTTCTGCAGTACATAAAACAGAACACCTTGGCTTGCAGTTGTAACATAACAGAATATTGAAGTCCATAAGTTTTAATAATGTCACAAAGTGTTTGAGAATCTGAGTTTATACATAAAAACATATTTTAAAACATACAGACCAATATAAAAATCCCCAAATGCTTAGCTCTGCTTAGTTTTGTTTAGTTCAAGAGGACAGTTAGATACATTAATCCTGCTCTTGTCTTTGTCTTGTTAATGTCTTGGAGTATTTGAGCAAAATCTTCTTGTGTTTCCCATGAAGCTGATGTGACTCCATATTGAAGACATTTACAAACCCAAGCAGGAAAACAAATCAGACTCTAAGAAAAAAAGAGCAAAACAAATCATACCACAGACCATCTCACGTACCTTTTTTGGATATTGGATGTAAATGATCCAACATACTCCCTGTTTATCTTAACGACCGCTGAGGAAAAATGAGAACATTCATGTGTGAACTCTTTCTCTGCTACCACTGACCTACTCCTCTTTTTTTTCAGGGGGATATTCAGCAGCTTTTGATAGTGGCAGACCCAAGGGCAGCCTACGACTACTGTGAAACCTACAGCCCTGATTGTGAAGCACCCAGCCACCACGACACACCACAGGCTCAGGAACCAGAAGCAGAGGTCAGCATCTTTTGATCTATTTTTGAAAAAAAAAAAAATAAGGATCAGGTTTCAAGAGTTATTTCTATTTGGAATAAATTCAGGAAATGATGTAGGAGCTGGAGTGGCAGTTACTTGGAAGGATAATCTTACATTTCCCTACTATATGGTATGATTAGAAAAGATCAAGAAGGAGTAAACAGAAAGCTTGGATTCCTGGAAAGATACAATGCATCAATAATAGGATATTTAACTAGAAAACTATGTTAAGTGCAGTATTTTTTCCTTTTAACTTGATTAAAAAGGCTACTACTTAAACTATTTGGTGTTTTGAAAAATTGCTAAGTAACAAAAAACTGAAAATATTTCCTCTAAAATGTGCTATGTGAACAATCCTTTGGCTATAAATTTGAAACTTAGAGACAGAAAAGCTTGCGTAAAGTTGTCAGAGCTGCCTCTTTCTCCAGTCTGTTTCACTAGTGGAAAAACAATGAGATATCAAAATACATGGCTTGGTTTGAAATAAAAATTTTATTAGTGCCGTCTCCAAAACATCACTCAGAACCTCTTTAGCAAGCTTTTAGTTTCTTTTCATCTCAACTCTTTGTGCTGTTTTACAGTTTTATCTTATGGTAAATATTTTCCCTCAGTGTTGCATTAAATAACTCACTTTCTTTTTGCACTAAACTCATTTTGGAACATTTTCTTCTTTTTTTTTTTTTTTCCTTCCTCAAAGTCTTAGCCTACTTTGGAGTGGCCCTAAGATTTATATCACTAACGAGTTCAGCAGGCTCGGCCCAGACTCACAGGGAAATTTAAGCCTTTCCTTCCCTGACTACTTCCAGTACCTGGAAAAGCAGACTTTGGATTTTTGTTCAGAATAAAATAAAGAGAAACTGGTCCGTTATTCCAAGCTATTGGCAGAACAGAGGGTACCAGCACTGGAAAATATCGCTTCATCATCAAGCTGCTTTCCTCAGCCAACATAAGGAGGTTGTCAATTCCACCCAGCAGGGAGCAGTTTGGCTTTACAGACATTGTAAATCTTGTTTATTTATTGTTTTTTTTCTGTACAGTTAAAATTGGAATGTTCTGCCTATATTCCAGCTCAGTGTGCTAAAACTTACTGAGACTTAATAATGTAAAAGAGAAATTCTGTAATGCAGCAATTGCTTTTATAATGAGATTCCTTAAACAATTAAAGTATAAAACCGTTTCTGAAGATTTCCCATCTTATGAAGCTTACTGACTTTGGTGTCCTCATCAACATTTCTGTAGGTAGACTAAGAAAAACTCAGAGTGGTACATTTATTAAGCAAATATATTCTATTTTCAATTTATTTTTTTTTTATCTGGCTATTGTAAAACTATTTTGCTTGGCTTTAACACTATAAATAACTACTCTTTGCTTCCCTTTGAGCCTGTCTGGATCTTAAAGCCGAGGCTTCTTTTATGTGACCTTTCCCCCTCCAGACCGCATAACTGAGGCCAACGTTTCACCAAGCGCTTGAGCTTGTATTATTTTTATAAGCTTAGCAGCTGCCTAGAGACTAATATTCATGCCTTTGCTAACCGGGTATTACATAGCATGACTGCTCTGTTATAATAATTTACTTTGCCTCTTTTTAGACAATGCAAGGACAATGAAATCTCTTTCACAAAGGAATGTAGAAGATGACTGTAATCATTATATGTACAGTAGATCATGTATGCTTCCAGTATTGTACAGTAGAAGTAGCTGGAGAAAAAAACCTCAGAAGAGAATCTAAGAACAATTGATTCTAGCTAGTAATGGCTTTATCAGAAGCATAGACACTTCGGAAAAGAATGCTTTAAAAAATAAAAAAAGCTCTCTGTAGGAGACACAGACACAGAACTCAGCAGACTGTAATTATGGGAGTTCTTGAATAGAACTATGCTACATGCTTTTAACAAGTCCTACAGGTCTTGCTAAGACTTTTCTGTCTGCAAGTTGAAATGGATTATGTTAAAACTGTTTAAACTACAACTGAAACAAAAATGATTTTGTTTGCATAATTTTGCTCTTGGTTATGACTCTAACTAGGCTTCATTGGGATAACAATTTTTGAAACTTGGTCCAGTTTTCATTTAGGGCTTTCTGTCTGGAGTTGGCATGTTCTGCTTGTCCATGCATGGGTTCTCTGAGCTTCGTCCTGATTAGGGCTGGGTAAAAAAATGAATTTAAACGATTTTGAATCGATTACTTTACATTTTTGCTGAATCTATGTCTAGGGAATGAGATCGATTAGTTTTATTGTGACACACGTGACGTTCACACTCAAATGAGCAAGAAAGATGCACTCAAGATTACTTCAAGCCAGGCAGCTGCAAATATAGCCAATAGATTGACTGAAGACATTAAGAAATGGGGGTTGACCAGCAAACACCCTGTAGTTGTTACAGACAACACTGCAAATATGGTTTGTGCAGTGGAGATAATGCAGCTCATGCATGTCTGCTGTGTCACGTCTGCTTGCTCGAGTGAGGCTTCACTTTTTCACTTTTCACAAACAAGTTTGCACTTAAAAACAGTTTTGTTCACACCTCAGGCTTAAACTGTGACTTACAAGTTTGCACTTTGTGTTTAATGTGACAGGAAAAAATAAAATACATGAGTATTTTAAAATACAGTTGAACCACTTTCATTACTGTAAAAACAGATCAAATCGAAATTAATCGATTTAGAATTGTATGAATCAAAATTGAATCGATTCAGGACTTTGGCGAAAATACCCAGCCCTACTCCTGGTAACTTAAAACATCCATGTATGCTAATTGATTTCAGTGAATTGTTTTTGAATAAAAGTGTGTGTGCTCTTTGTTATTTGTATATCTGTACTGTATATCTCTAAAAGTATTGGAGACCTTTTATCACTTTCTGCATATTGACATCTAAAAATAGGCGCAAAACTTCCAGCAAACATTATAAGGGGGTATAGACAAGACAATAAGTGGATGGATGAGTCAAACTGAAGTTTCCTAACTGCAGTTTAACCATATTCACCTCAAAACTGCTAATAAAGGAAATGCCATAAACTCCTCCATTCTCGCTTTGCCCTCTGTAGCTCTTTATTTTTTATTGCTCCAGCTATTAAACCTGTGGTTTTACCTCCTGCCTTATAAATTCTGTGTATTATACATCAATAAATATGGGATACATGACAGTAAAATAGTTTTCTCTAAAGAGCCAATAATGACAACTGCAGGTCTTTTGGTTCCCAGCATTAGGCATCAACTGCGGATCAGCCTTAATCAGCTTAAAATTTGAGAGCTTTAAACATCCTGTGTAAAAAAAAAACAAAAAAATACAGTAGATAGAGACATGGCCCGGAATGATGTTTACTTACTTTCACCAACTTTTGCTCAAACTTCAAGTTCAGAGTGATTGCAAAAATGGAAAAACAATAAATACAATCATAGTGATGGTGCATATGGAAAACAGCTGTTTTGGCTTGGATGCGAAGTTAAACCATCTCCTGATCAAAAAGCATATTACATCAGCTGTTAGTGTTCAAACCGGAGGATCAGACTGTTTTTTTATGACTGACAAGGATTTTTTTACATAATGTATTAACATATGCATATTTCTTCTTCACACAGTACCCAATCTATGATTATGGTGAATTTTATGACTATGGTGAAGGGGAGGTAACCACTGATGCTCCTTCTACCTCTGGAGCAAAGGTTGAGGTAAATTAATGCATCTTTATTGTTTTTTTTTAAGGAAAATATGTACTTATTAATATTTTTTATTCAAATGTTTTTTGACTGCTAAATATTAATTGCTTATTTTCTTATATTAATGGGTCATTTCTGCACAACTACTATACATGCCACCCCAAAGATCTTTGTAGAATTGAATTTACAGTAGTAGTGTAATAAATGACTCTTCCTTTTTATCTAGTGGGGAAGGTAACGTAATTGTGTTAAAATCAAGCAACTGTTTTTATCAGGTCTTACCTAACTTTTAAAACTCTTGTTACTCAAATCTTAGACAGCTGGTGGAGACTACTACACTGGCGAGTACGATTACAGCATAGTGGATGGTAAACAGCCTCCGACTGAGTCTTCCAGACAAGGAGAGGTAACCGTTCTACTTTCCTGTTCTTCTGTCTGATTCAATGTTAACTGTTTAGTGAGAACGTTATTATTTTGGGACACTATTGAGGGTTAACCAACTTATAATAGAAGATTGCTGAGTTTTTCTTTAGAAATTTATTTAGTTTAAGTGATGCTGTTTGCATTTTTTTTTAAATAAACCAATTTTTTGAAAAGTCACTGTTTATTTAGTTCAGATTTTGGATTGGAAATGGATCTATCAATTCTTAGTCAAGCATGATGTGTTTTAGATTTGCCTTATCAAAAACACGGAACACTATTTCTAAAGATATCTTTGTCTTTTCCCAAAAACAAGAAGAGGTTGTGGGTTATTGCTTTTTTTTTATTCTTGTTCCATTCACTCAAGTTTAATTAATCTCTGTAACAATGGCTGTTTTTGAGTCAAAGGTTAATAAATCAAATACTCAATAATAAAATTAGCACACATTGCGTTTTACCCCACATTTTCCAGTTGAAAAACATTTAAACTTTTCAGTAATAATCTCTGAAAACCTTTCTTTACTATTCTTATAAAGCCAACATAAGCTGCTCAAACTCATTTCAAGGGTTGCAAATGGCACATAGGCCTTAAATTGACACCCCAGTATCGATATGTAATTTTAAACTGGATAAAAGAATTTCATTCCTGTGTAAATCGTTTGTGTCGGTGCCATAAAGCTTTTAATGAAATTGAAAAACATTGTTTTGCTAAAGGAATAATTTTTCTAAAAAGATTATCTTTTGTACTAACATTTGCTCCATGTCTCCTTCTTCTCCTAAACGCTTGGGATGATTCAAGACCTATGATACAGAGATTGTGGACGATTACATCACTGGTGTAGACGAGGTTGGCGTGGACCCAACCGTTGCTGTTGATGTTCCTGTGGACCCCCCCGTGAAGGTGGATCCTGAAACTGAAGTGACAGAGTTTAAGGAAGAAGACCTAAAAGGATACGATACAGGGGACTATGGGGAGAAACCCTACGGCGGTACCAATTATGGGGATTACACCGATTATGGTGATTACAATCCCACCGATACAAAGCCAACCCCTGAAGTTTATGAGGATGAGATTGGTCCTGGTGTTCCAGCAAAGACCGATTTCAGTGTAAGTGGTTATGCTTAGAAATGACTGAAGGTGTAAAGTTCTAGAAGTAGTTCCAGACATGTGCTGACATGTCCTGCTCAGAGCAGGAGTAGTAAAAGATATTAGAAAATTATAATAGAGATTGCATCTATGTAACAAAAACTGATTGCAATATAATTCTTTATTTGTGGCGGCGTAGTAGCTGTAGCGCTAGAGTGGGTGTGCTCTATCCAGAGAATACATGGAGTTTAAGGGGTTTGATTCCTGCCATGTTTCTTTTTTAAACAAAAGGATCAAATTGATGAAAGGAGTTGGACTTTAGAGAAATACTGCTAAAGTTTTAGCTCAACCTGTCACTAAAAATACAGTTTCATTTTACATCTGTTTCCTTCTGCATTCCTCCATCCACAATGAAAATTATTTCTCTTAAGACATTGTAGAGTTACGTTGTACACGGTTAAAATAATATTAATAATAATTTTGATATTAATAACTGCAACTCAGTGGATCTTCACCAGCTTGGCGGCAATGCCATGTTTGTCATTTTTCTTTCTTTTTTTTTTTTTTTCAAAGGTGCCATTTCATTTTTTATGATTTAAGCCTCAGGCTTTCTATGTTCACCAGCCAGAAACCCAAATATACACAAGCTCTTACAAACACACCTCTTGTCTTCTTTAGATAAACAGCTGTCAGCATTTAGCTTGCACTTTGTAGGCTTTCCACCCGAGAGGCCTCTGTTGTTTATCAGACATTACCTTTTCCTGGATATTCCAGCAGTAATCTGTTTTCTTTATCTAATGACTTACTTCTTGGCAGTTGATAAATTTTTTCTTTTTTTGTTTCCATCAAAGCCATTGCTGCAGTCAGAGAAAAGTTGCTGACCCCAGCATTATTTCCCTGACAAAAAAAACAACAACTAAATCTGCTGATTCAGGAGGTGACATGGTTGTAATATTAAAACTGTTAAATTCCTTTGGCTTCCTGTTTCTTTTTTTTTTTTTTTTTTTTGTAGAGAGGTTTGGAATTGCGTTCGCTTTTTAAATTATTTTCTTTTGAAGTTATTAAATGAATAGTCTCAGGTAACAACCCTATATAAGTGCACAGATGAAGTGTTTTTTTTTTCATTTAGGCACTTTTTAACAATTCCATTGAAAATAGGCGTTATACAGTCTGCATGTTCTCACAGATATGCCACTTTTTACATTGTTTATATCTTTCTGTGGAGCACTTTAGTCTTCCTGATGTTGTTGGAAAGTGCTATACAAATAAAATTTGATTGACTGATTGATTGGATACCAAATACAGAAATTATGCTCATCTCATATTTAACAATTAGGATAATACAGTTGAGATAATGAAGTATATTTAAAGACTTTTTAAATAGACTTTTGCAATTAAGGGAACTTCAGTTTCCAACAGTTTGTGGTGTTTTTTAGTGGTATTATTAACGCTTAAAGTTGCTCACATTTTCTTTTTGTCTTCAGGTAAGTGGGGGTCAAAGTTACTTGGGACAAAAAGGAGAGAAGGGTGAACCTGCAGTCATTGAGCCGGTGAGTTTACATTTAATGTGCCCTTATTTGAAAAAACAATCAGATAACTAAAAAGATTTCTGCCCATAATGTTTCACTAAACGAATTTAGAATACATAAAAAAGTTAATCGGCTTATTCTAACGACCCAATATTTTACTGATTTACCTGCATAAACTTTAATGCATGTACCAGAATAAAGTCATTATATTTAGATCAACATAAGTATAATTTTCCAAATTTGCTCGACCTATCTAAGCCACATTTAGTCAGCATTGTTAAAACAGCTGCTAAACCATTGGTGAGCATGCCAAAAGCTTGATCAGGAAGATAAACCCTGCTCTGAAGGTTTTTTTAAGCAAAAATGTCAAAATTTATGTTATACCTATTTTACGTATTAAATCAACAGAGGTGAACTAGAAATCAGTTGGCTGAAAGACAAATCAAGAAGTGGATGTGTGAAAATGCCTACTTCGCTCAAATATTTCCTGTTTGGACTGACATTTTCTGGTTTCTTTGTGGAATCTTTGTAAGCATGAATGAGGTAAAGGGGGGTCAAAGTCATCTCGCCAACGCAGCCCGGAGTTCTAATGTAGCAATGACAGCTGTTTAGTGAGACCAGATGGTGACAACACACCAGAGGCTGTGCAATGTGTCGTTTTAGTCTCCTCAATTCTCACTATTAACACACACTGGACAAATTGCTCAAAAGTAGACTAGAACAATACAAAACTTTATCTTTGTTAGTTAACCGTGGTGAGCTGCCTTTGCTGTGGGTTTAATAATTACAAACTATATGTGGGTTTGTCTGAGTTTTGTCACACATCACTGATATATTTCACACTTTGGAATCGGAAATTTCCAAGAGCTTTTTTTTTCGACCAGCGAGTTACATTCCATCCCACTTGTTCCATGATACCAGCCTTTTTTATTAAAGCTTAGTTGGCATAGGACATGGCTGGGTTGATTGGTAATTAAGCAGCAACTAGATACAGCTTAGCCTTCCTATGAACATCATTTTATCTAGTCCACTGGATTTATTCAAATATCATATCTTTAATTTTCTTTTTAAATTAGTGTGCATTGACTGAGTTCTTCTCTTCCCTTTCTCAAGACACCTTACTTTTACTTTATTTTTTTGGAGGATTTTACGGTACTTGTAGCTAATTTTTTTGACAGTAGGCTGACATTAAGGGGATATGAGAGAGGGGGATAGACATACGGCAATAGACCACAGTTTAGATTCGAACCTGGGTCGGCTGCGTCGATGACTAAGGCCTCCGTACATGGGTCGTGCGTGCTTACATTTATTAACTACTTAATCAGCTAAGTAAAAAATAACAAACCACATCTCCTCTGCATTGATGGGATAATATTAAGAGACTTGAAATTTTGCAGATATAAAAAAATCTCTGTTTTATTCAAGATGTTTAAGAGAAAGAAAAGTAATAGACTGGACTTATTAACAACCGACCTTGCACAATCATAGACAGGTTTCAGATATTATAGGCTAACAATGGAACCAAACGACCCGCTCGTCAGTTTTAATTTGCATGTTTCCAAGCAATACAAGGCCTTGGCTATATAAAGCCTCAAACTCACTGTGAATAAAGACATTTGAATTGAGAAAGATTCCCGGACGGGAAGCGAAACGTCTTCAACCTTGGAAAACAAGTCCAGTGGATTGTTTTTTAAACTTTTTTAAAACTTTTACAGAACTTATTAAGGGAGTTATGGAGCTTCCTTAATGTAAAAATGCTTTCATATTTCATAATACATGATATTCTTTTTTTATTTTGGTTAGAATCTGAGCATCTTATTACCATCCATGATATGCAATAATACTGTAGATGGCTTGTTATAAAGGAAAAGCAGAATGGCCAACTAATAATGGACAAACCAGCTGACCTGTGGGAGGATACACTAAGGGTTAGGAGTTTTGAGATGGACATGAAGCATGTGCACCACTGCATTTTAGTGCCTATTAGCATCTCAGAATCTAACATATTGCTGTAATGTAGCTAACAGATGGCTAGATTTCTTTAGTTCAAAAAAACAAAACAATAAAAAAGCAACCTGTGTCTGTTATGAGATCTATATAGTCTATAGCTGAGCTAAAACCAGAAGGAATAACATGATGTGGATGGCTGCCTTACAGACAGCAGTTAACTTCCTTTGAGATTGAATGCCACCTATTTGGACAAAAAGATATGGTTTTGTTGTGTTAACTAAAACACTTTAGTGCTTTCTTTAACTTAATCTCCAAGCATGGTTTTGATTGTAAAAAGGGTAATGTTCCAACAACAGATCCAGCAACAAGATTGAAATCTCCCAAAAGAACTTAAGATTGTGATTTCCATTAACATTTACACTAGCAATGATGGCCTTTATACCTTTTGTTGCATCCCAAATCAATTAAATTCACAAATCAGATCGGATGTTATTGTTCTGATCCATAGACTTTAGCTTTGAGATAACTTTAAAACCAAAAAACCCAAATGTCTACATTTTTCCCCACTACTTCTAATTGTCTTTTGGTTAATAAGCTGTCATTAATGCTACTGTTTGCCCCCTTTCTCCTCCATTTGCAGGGGATGCTTTTAGAAGGACCCCAAGGAGCCCCTGGCCCAGCAGTGAGTATCACGTTCTCCCACACTTCTGTCTGCCTTTCACAGATGGAGAACAGCTAAAGACGGAAAAATGTTTTTATGGAAAGATCGTCAGTGGAGCTTGAGTTGAGACGAAATGTCAAACGTGTATTTGTGCACGGAAGTCTGTATGTCTGTTACTCTGTATGTGCATTTCGAAGAAAGTCAGGGGGGGTATGGGGGTTGGGGGGGCTTACTTTTTCTGAGTTTTTTTTCCTTTGAAATGATGGCTTTGCCTCTGTCTCTTTTGGCCTCCACATGCGTCGCTCTGGGTAGGCTGACTGTGCTGGAAATGCTGGTTTTCAGTGGTTTTGGGGTAATATGCCAAATTTATTCACGTCTGCTTTCAGGGTGTTCCTGGTAACCCAGGATTGCAAGGACCCCCAGGTACCCCAGGAGATCCTGGTGAGAGGGTGAGTGAATGTTGGACTCCAATGTATATCTTACTGTAGTTGAGCTAGAAGATCTATGATTACCAATTTTTTTTTGTTGCCAAAAGGAAATGTTCATATCTTAATAGGAGAATATAATACATTCAAAGCAATAAGGTGAGTTTCCAATTTACAATGAGTTAGGGGAAAATTAGGTTCACTTAGCTTTTACAGCTGCTGACAGTAGTTGACAGAAAATTACATACCTGCCAGCTGTATCTAAGCTTAGACCTAAATATTCCTCTCCTGAAAAACCAATGGGTGACATCACCACACCGCCTCTGTGGCATCAACATAAAATTACACCAAATATCACCTTACATTTTTTTTTTAATTTGGAAAGTTTAAGATGATCCGTTGTGTTGAAAATGTTTGCTGAGAAGATCGAGTTTTCTGTGAAATCTGGAGTCTCGATTTTTCAAGCAGGGTTGGATTTCAGAAACATATTTTTTTTACTTGATGATAGAATCCTGCCCTGTGCTTAAAGTGTCAGTTGAATTCTGTTTTATTTCTAAAAAATGTACTTGCAGACCAAACTAGACATTTCCTAATGTGTTCTACAGTTTCAACCAACACAAAAGCTTTGTTGTTCCACTTAGCTGCAGTGATTAAAAAAAACAACTTTTGTTCATTCAGCAAGCCTGTCCACCCACCTCTCTTCCCTCCCTTGAGAGAAAATCACCGAGGACTGACAGGGACATTAGACCTACTCTTTGCGGTTTTCCATTACGCAGTTTCCGTCTTTTGCCTTTTCTCCCCTTAGTGCTCTCCTCCAGCCATCATTAACGCTAGATGCCGCTATGCTCATAATCACAACTGTGGATAGGGTAAATTCACTTCCACTGGGAAAAAAAGCAAATGGAAACACATGGCATCAATCCGAGCCAGGATGAGATTGCAGCAAGTGGTGAGATTGCAAAGTAGATCCTTCTGTCTGTCAAAGTAGTAGGCATTGCCTTAAGCCTTAAATTAATTTTAGATGGTTTGTGTATCTGTTTGTTTAAATTTGTGTAACTTTAAGGTCATTATCTGCTATAAATATCTCTTTTGCAATAGATTTTTTTTTTTTTGTAGTTTACAAAAAAATAAAGTCAACTCCTTCTCAATCAATAGCAATGTTATTAGGTACAGACATTCTGGGTGTGCCTCTAGTAGCTTACCACAGACAATGTGTTACTTTTAAGATAATATAGCAACCACTAAATTTATATGTAAGACAGATGTGGGTTGGTGATGTCACCCATTGGAATGTACAATCGAGGAGTATTTGAATGTCTAAGCTCAGCATTTGAGTGCCATTTTAGGATTCTCTCTGGGGTTTATTGTGTCAACAAATGATGGATCAAGCTAACTGAAGCACCCTGGGATTCCACATCAAAATACATAATAAAATCTGCTGCCACTCAAGAGGATAAGCAACGTCAAGCTGTCAGGCCATTGTTATCACAGCTGGAAATGTTTCAGTTTCAGTTAAGAGTTATGTGGGAATTTACTTGGGTTGAATGTATACCAAAAGCTCTTTTGATGACGAAGCGTCCACAAACTACTACCAGCTCCCAGAGTAGATGCGATTAAAGTCGCCCCCTGTGGCGTCTATGTCATGATACCCTAAAGGCATAACCGGCTACACACCGGCAAGTCAACACATGCGAGTCCATGCAGACTCCATCATTTTTAACACACATGCGCCACAACAAACAAAATCATTATCGGACTTCAGTGTTGCGGTTCTGTTCTTGCAATCTGTTTAGGAAGTTATGGATTTATTGTGTAATATACTCTTACTAATTGCTGCTCCTTCCTTGTAGGTCCACATAAAACACCTTTTTCTCTCTTCCGCTTTCATTGTCTTATGATTTAATCTCTTCTCCCTTCCTTTTTCTACCTTCTTTATTCTGTGAGAGTGCTATTGCACTGCCCAGTGGATTGATATAACTATTAAAATGCCTTTTAAAGCTTTGTCAGCTTCAGGCAGTTTTATCTTTAGACTTAAACTTTTCCTATACGGATACTGTATTCTACTTCTTGCGGATGTGAGTTTCAAGCCAGTGTTGAGTGACCTTCATACAATATGATTTTCTTTCTTCAATAATTAGTTTGGGCAGATCTTCAAGAATAAATAAAATGATGCAAACATTTAAATTATGTAAGAAAATGTTGTCGGGATTTTGTTAGTGCTAGATTGTGCTATGCATGATTAGACATTAGAGTATCTACTGTATCCTACTGTGGACGGTACCTTATATTGTTATTATTAAGATTTTGTGGTTGAATATTCTGTTGGTGACATAAACACATTTTTCCTACTCTTTAATCTCTTTAACACAGGTGATGCTCCTTAGTAACGTCATGACACTTTACATTAATAACTAATCAATTAATGGCCACTAGTTATATTGTGTATTCTTTTACAAATTATGTCCTTCCATTCTTAAATGTAAACATGTTTTTCCTCTCACTTTATTCCTCAGGGTCCTCCAGGTCGTCCGGGTATTCCAGGTTCAGATGGTGTCCGTGGGCCTCCAGGAACCATTCTGATGCTACCTGTAAGTCCTGCTGCTTTCTATGTACCTTTTAGCTGTTTTTCTTGTTTTTGTTTTTTTTCACATATTGCATAACTTGTAGTCACTTGGCCATGGACTTGCTTTGGTGAGCAAATGTAAGTCTTGTCAACAGTAGGCCAGGGACTGCAGCCTTATTTTCTTTCGGTAACAAATCACTTGCCTTGTAAATGTCAGCCAGCTTAATGGAGTAGAACCAACGACGGAGGCTTTGAAGTGCTCAGTCAGAGGCTTGTATTTGTGTGCGACGGTGATGTGATCGTAAGGTGTGGGGTTAACAGGTTTAGTAGCATGTAGAAAAAACATTATAAACATTATAAATAAAATGTGAAAATACTCTCATGGAGTGATTGTTTAATTTGTCATTCTGTAAAAGCAAAGAAGGGTTAATAAAGTTTTTTGTTGTTTTTCTTTTCTTTTTTGTGGCCAAAAGTTCCGTGCAGGTGGTGAGTCACATAAGGGACCTGTAATAACAGCTCAAGAAGCTCAGGCTCAGGCTATTCTATCTCAGGCTCGAGTAAGTATCAGTCAAAGCTTTTTGTCCAGAACATTTCTATCCTTTCTTGTTATGATGATGTTATGATTTGACTTATGCAAGTTCAATTCTGCACATATACTTAACGTTACCTATGTAATGTCATTTTCAGAATATTTTCTGTCCTTTTTTCATTTTCTCGATGTTATGACTTGACTTACGCAAGTTCAATTCTAAACACATACTTTACATTACCTACTAAAGAACTTTAACCAACAACTACATAAATAAATAAATGGGATAAACAACATTGCAAGGATTCTTATCAGCAAATAAAGATAACTTTTTGTTCAGCTAAGTAGTGCTGAAAGCCACAGTAGACATTCCTACCCGATCATGGGTTTTGACAAACGTAGCAGTGTTGAAAACAGGTCAAACTTTGCAGCTTTTCATCTAGTTGTGATATATTGTCACGCACATGGAGGTGATTAGTCTTACACAAACACTGAGTATTTAAACATTTAGAACTCTGCCCCCGTAGTGCTTTTTCAGGGTTAGAAAGCATTTGTCACCTTTTAGTACTGAGCTTCTCATGCTGACATTCGGTTTGGCAGTGTGGAACAGAAAATAAAATACTTTCCCATTCTGTATCGGTTTGTTCTTTCGGAGTTGTTTAGGCAGAGCATTTGTTAATTATTTCCTGGTGTTCTGTTATGCATACATTGGGACACTGTATACATGAATCAGTTTCTTTTTTTGAATAATTTGTCATTGTTTCAACACACTAAAAATAAATACCAGACACTTCTGGCTGTTCCACATGTGGTCAACTAAGTAGAAAAAAAAAAAAATACAACACTGAAGTGGTGACGTGTGCACGAGATATGAACACTGCTCTCTGAGAGACTATAATTATTTTTGTCCCTGTGTTTTTCCTTTTTACCATCAATAGGTAATTTATTAAATAAAAAAAACTAAATAAATACAAGCAGCCCAGTTTTTAATTTTTTATTGTTTATTCATTTGTGGTTTATAAAAACAGATGGATTTTACTTGAAAATAAAAACACTGTTTGGTGTTTATGGAAATTCACGCTTAAAAAGAAATTAGTATCTCTGTTCTGTTCATCGATTTTGATAGTATTATGTGTTAAAAAGTAAAAAAACTAAAAGCTTAGGCTTTGTGAATAATAGACTAGACTATAATAACTATTAATTCAAAAATTACATCATTATATAGGACTGAGACTGCAGAGGTCATCTGTCATTTGGAGTGCAAAAATACAACACTGATTATAATAAAAAGAGATTTGGCTTCATAAACAGGGAAACAAACAAACAGACAGACATGAATATGTTTATACAGTGTAGAATGTTTATGATATATTGATTGTGATTTTTCCATAGCTAACAATGAGAGGCCCCCCAGGACCGGCTGGGCTGGCAGGAAGGTCTGGACCATTGGTGAGTATCTTTCATTCATTTACATGTAAACATGAAAGGAAGTCATTGTTAACAAGGTCTACATGAATCCTCCTCATTTAATAAAAAATAAAATAAACTGCATAATTAAAGGTTAATAAAAAAATATTAACATTATAATTCAAATGCTGAATACCAAATGAACAGAGTGTTTTCATTCCCTACATTTTTGTAAGTATTTCTCTTTGAAAAGCATATATTTTCTTGCCTTACTTAGCCCGTCTAACTGGACATTTAATATTTTATATTGTGAATAGAGGCAGCACCTTGCTGCAGTGATAGAGATTACCCGAGATATCTATTTTAGAGTGCTTTAAACAACTCAGATTTTCACAGACTGTAAACATTTTAAATCTATGATGTTGTATCAGAAAAAGCTTGAACACTCTAATGAGCCTTCCTGTTATGTGCTAAAATACTGTCTCTCTCTTTCCTTTGAAGCCCAAAGCACATCTTTATTTTAATCACTTTTCACATTTCTCTGATCCCTCTTACTGACAGTTAAACAATATTATGATTGATAATGATGGCACTGAGAGCACACTGATGATTAATTTGTTCACCTCTACTTGTTAACTTTTCTTTAGTTGCTTTGGAAGGAAAAGCCATTTCTCTATGTGTGTAGTTCATAGAGCAGGACTATACGTCACAACAAAAGTTAAAGAATAAAGAAAATAAATAAATATTTATTTTTGCCTCAACCACTTTTTAACTTAACCACTTAGAGCAAATGAGACACAGCATTTCTTGAGTGTCTTAAGTGATATAAGTGAAAGGGTCTGTGATAACTCCTCAATAGCAGAGAGATTTTGTACATATGGAAATATTATTAAAAGACAGGGCTGAGGGTTTGTTGCTTGTCCAAAATCCATCTTTAAGGGATGATATTAGACAGATTTTTGCTACACACTTCTCTCTCTTTCTTTCTCTCTGTCTCTCTGAATGTATAATGTATTTAATTTTTGTTCTGCTTCTATGTAGGGACCTCCCGGGGCTCCCGGACTAAAAGGTGACACCGGTGACTCCGGGCCACAGGTGAGAGAACTACCATTCTGTTGGTTTTTACAGTGATACTTTTGGTGTTTAATAAAATTGTTTTTATTCCTGCTTTTATCAGCAAAAAGTAAAATTTACGCATTCTCTTTAGGGACCAAGAGGTCTTCAAGGTCCAACTGGTCCCCCTGGGAAAGCAGGAAAAAGGGTAAGGATCGAAGTGGCCTTATGAATGAACTATGACTCTAAGTGTAGCTCCGCAGCATTTGTTCTGTGTTTTGGAGTGACTGTCCCAATCCCATGGAAAATCTGTTTTTCTCTGAAACTGGTTTCTTGCAAGCAAGGTGACCTAAACACCAGTTATGTCTGGAGGAATGATCCAAATTTAAAACAAAGCTTGCAGGAGGGATATCAGAAATATTTTGACTTAAGTTATACAATTGAAATGCCAAATTAACCAAATACAAATCAAATTTTATCTGTAATCTTAGCTAACCTAAAGTTATGTTCAGTTTATTTAAGTATAAACTAGTGAAAAGAAATGATGTGTGAACGTCCTCTAGGGTCGCAACGGAGCTGATGGTGCAAGAGGAATGCCTGGAGAGTCAGGAGCCAAGGTGAAGCAGTTTTACTCAATTTTGGATTTGTCAGAATATTTTTTATGAATACTAGCAACTTAATTAAAATATTTAAATGTACTCTCTTTAAATAAATGTTTTGTTTGTGTATTTTACTCCAGGGTGACAGAGGCTTTGATGGCCTCCCAGGCCTTCCAGGAGCAAAGGGACACAGAGTAAGTGGGAACAAATTAGATATCGAGTTTGCATGAAATCATCATTAATCAGAATGTACAGTATGTGTGAATTATTTTCTGTTTTTATCTAATGAAGTCTGACTTAACTGCACTATTGGATGTGATTGCTCAGCTACTGTTACTCCTCATTACATTTGACCCAGTCATGAAAGGTGGGGCTAGTTTCACATCCACCTAAGCAGTGTTTAACCAGGCCAGGAGGCGAATGATGCAAGCTGAATTTAGTGTTTGTCAAATTTGGACCAACCAAAGGGAGACATAAAGATCACAGACTGTTATTTTTAGACTGGATTTTAAACCTCATCCTATACCAGATAATTACAGAGGTAGGCCTGTCCTTATAGAGCACTATGAATAGATAAAACCATATATTGCGGGTCCATGCCCATTGTGGTGTCCATGCCAACTTTAGATTAAAGGCGGTTTCTGCTTGTTTTCGTTGTGTTTTTTACACCCTCAATTTTCCAAATTTCTGACACGAGTCATATTTTTACTTTAAACTAAAATCTTTTTTTATCAGCTGTAACGTCAAGATTATATTGTGATTCTAGCCTTTCTAATCATTGTTGTTTTTCTCATACAATCTTTTCCAGGGAGAACCAGGCCCCACTGGCCCTCCCGGGTCTCCAGGAGAGGACGGGCCAAGAGTGAGTAACAAAATGCTTACCAAATGTCTTTTATGACTATCAAATGTTTATTTATTTATTCTAATTTTGTTATATCCAAATTTTTTGTTTACTCCAAGGGTGAAGATGGCCAGGTTGGACAGAGAGGAGTGGCTGGAGAGGGTGTAAGTATGAAAGGAAAGCTCCTTGTGAAAGTTTTACATTTGATCATGCTACATTACCAAAATATTTATATTTTTTTATGTGATAGAAAGCATAATTATTGATTTTACTTTTGCAAAAGATGAATTATGGATTTTCTCTGGTTATCCTCTGTATTCAGCTCACTTGAATCAATCATGCAGTCACAGCTGAATGTCTTCCTTGGTCTTTCTCCAACCTTCACACATGTAGAAATTCAGAATTCTGCCCTTTTGTCTTTGCAAAAAACAAATAAAATAACTGTATTTCATTTAGATTAGATGGTATGAATGTGTGAACATCGACTTTTAAGCCTTGCAACACTTTTTTAATTACATTTAGATCCTTTTGGGTTTTAAACGCCTCTGAATGACATTATAGTTCTGGATGTGTGTTTGGTGTCACCTTATGAGAAGGTAAACCTTCACGCAGTAGTGCTTTCGCAACAGTGATCAATTTTCCTTTTGCAAGATTTCTTTTTATTTTGCTCCATCCATCTTCCCATCAATCTCTAACCATATCTTTCTATCATTCATTTTAGAAAAAGCCCAATTTAGATACTTTTTTCAGCTGAAAAGTCAATTAATGGTCTCTTCTGACTAGAAAATCATCTTTCACATGTTTATCCCAGTCCCCTACTGTACATGGTAAATGGCTTGTGGCTGTCTTTATGCAATGGGTTTCTCTTGACAATCTTCCAATTGTGTTCTTACCAACTAGGAGATTTATGAAGGTAATTGACTCCAGTGCATTTCTAATAATGGCATCAGAGTCTTGGGGCATGAATACAAATGAGTGCTACACTTGTTAGATCTTTTTGTGAAACCCATGTATCATTTTTCTTCCATTTCACATTTACGGTACGCACTAGATTATGTTGATGCAATCAAAGAAATCTAAATCAGTCCAAATCAAAGTGGAATATCACCTTTCTTATCCTTAGATACGATTGTCATCCTCACTTTATTGCAGCTGGAAGGACATTCCTCTGTTCAAAGACCACTGGCTCTCTAATCTTGACCTTGCTATGGAGATTTCCCATGTGAAAAATAGGACTTGGTAATGTGGTCTTTTGTGATTATCCGTGAGAAAGTTCCAGTTTCTGCCAAGTGCTGCTCAAATAGACCACAGAGTAGCACAGGGAATAATTTGCTCCCTGTTATACCCAAATTAGCATTGTCCTTTTAAAGTAATGGTTACACCTAGTTTCATCACGCACCAGAGGAAAGTAAAAAGAACAAAAGTATTTGAACAGACATTGAATGCGTGTGTTTAGATTTTAAATGGAAAACCATCTTTCATTCAACCTGGGTTGGTCTCTATTTCACAAATTTAAAGAAGCATTTAGATTCAGGCCAAAACAGTTTAAGTTTATTCTTTTATAATTAATATATTTTATTGTTACTTAACAATTTTATGTGTTGAAATGCTGTTATTACCATTATTATATCAAATTTTTATTATTATTTTATATTGTTTCTCTTTATAACAGGGTCCCAGAGGATTGCTTGGCCCCAGAGGGTCCCCAGGTCCTCCAGGACAACCTGTAAATATTATATTTTTGTTATAAACTTAGTCATCCTGTATTGAAGGATGTAATTTTATTAGCTGATTCTGTTCACTTTAGGGTCTTTCTGGACTGGATGGACAGCCTGGTCCCAAAGGAAACATGGTGAGTACATATATGCTGAGTTTGATTTAAAGGGCTGTTGAAAATCTGATATATTTCATGTCAACTTATTTTAGAGGTCTTCCTTGTCGAAGGCAATGCAGCAATGCCAGAAAGGAAGTCACAACTTAGCTGTTGATCATTGGCAAATCATATTTACTGCAGAGCCTTATATTGCTCTGTAGGTTCTGTCGTGACCTTATGTTGCCCCATCTTTTTGGTTGTATTTGGATTTTTAAGCAGAAGACACAATATTTGCAATTTCTAAAACTTAAATAATAAGTGGAGAATGGCTTCTGCAGCAGCCCTTAGGTAACTTTCTGTAATCGATGGAACTGTTAATTTTGCTGCAGGCCTAAAGGGGGAATGTCAAGCTGTCAGTTTGAAATTTTAAAGAGTGCAAATTTTATGCAGCAGTAAGATGAACTGATGCACACCAGCAAGTTCATATCTAGACCTAAGTCCGATAGAGATCCTTTGGAATAATCTGTTTTTAAAGAAATCCTTCAGCTTGGCTGATTTTAAACAATTCTGCAAAAGGAGCCATAGCGTCTAGCCAACAAGAAAAAAGAAAAAAAGAAAACTAATTTGTTACCTCCAAGAGTGGAAAAACCAATTATTAAGTTGGGGAGGCAAATATTCCTTTACATAGGAATATCTGTACTAATTTAAACTAAATTAAATCAGTAAGTTGACTTTATCTTAAACTAAAAATGTAGCATTTCTCCTTCCATTATTTGAGAGGGCGACCTGTCACTCCAAAACCTCCTAAAGATCACAGCATGTAGAGATTGTATGTGTCCTGCATTATTATTTAAATTCACTACCCCCTCTGAATAACATCACATAGAGTTTCTCATCATCATGAACTCTCTCTTAAAAAATTCTAAACTTGGAAAAAGGGAGACAGAATCACATATTTCTTTCTGTTGTGACTGTACGCTGAGTCACAGCAAGGGAGCAGAACTTTTGAAGGAAAGGACTGCCAATAAGAAGGTTTAGTAGGACTTCTGAAGGGGTGGTCCCTCTCAGTCAGAATGGGATAAATGTCCTTTTTTTTTTCTTCTTGTATCCCCTAAATGTGTACACTGGTGTGAAGCTGCCCCTGCGGTGCAGGTGGCTTAGTTCAACGTCAGACCTGGTCAATCATTTTCTTGTGTACCCTCCTTATATTCTATATGCACTCTTTGTCCTGAAGGTCATAATGACTCAGCTTTACTAAACCCTCATCATAAAGCAGCTTAATTGAATTTTAAACACTAACTCTATTTTGATTAGATGAACAACTTGCTATTCACAACTAATGAAGTGAATGCTTGAATATTATCTTTAGATTAGAGAAAAAATTATTTTATTCAGGAGATACCACTCACTCTGTTTTGACTGGAAAGTCTCTCTTAAAGCTTGAGATGTTTCTTTTTTTTGTTGACAAATTAGCATCTTGCTGAGTGTGATACTCCTCTCTATCACCTTCCAATACCTCTTCATATTCCAAGTATGAGTTTTTCTGCTGATATTTGGAAAAACAAATGTCTCTAGAACCTTTATAATTGAGTAACACACAGCTGCAGCAAAGATGATTTGAGGTACTATCATCTGCAGCACATTTATTGGCTTTGTTCAGCCTTAAAGTCAGTACTTGTACTGTAAAATGTGTCATATTATAAACTGATAGGTCATCATTTAAAAAGTATAATAACTTGATCCAAGTGTTTTTTTCAATTTTTCAAAAATAATCAAAATTGTGAGTGGCCCCTGAATGCAATTATTCCCCCACAAATTTATAATTTTAAGTAGTGTTTTTTGGGCTATTTAAGGATATATATAAGTACTTTCAGTACTGTAATTAATTAATTCAGTGGTGAACCACTTATGCATGCATTGGCGCACAAATAATGTTACGGATCAGGTAGTGTCAACCACCCCAGCCTAAGACATTGCCAGGGAGAGGTCCAGTGTCCAAGGCTGGGTTGTTAGGAAATCCTTCCATGGGATTTAAAGAAGCTTTTAAAGGGAAACAAAACAGGTACAACACTTACCTGATTAGATATTTTGGTTTTCTGTTGTGGGATTTAATCTGTAAGGTAGAATGTGGCCTTGTCTTTACAAGTAACTCCCTCACCTCTAAGTCTGCTGGTCCAAAATTGTCTGCTACCAGATTACAAAACACAGAGGGACACGGTTTAGCTTTTTTTCAGTAATGCAGTGATGCCAGTTGCTTCAGGGTTTAGAAGTGCTCCAGAAGTTACAGGTCTAGCGCCCCTAGTGGCTAAAAGTTACACAGAGTTGCTTTTAAGGTATAGTGGACAACTTTTCCAAGAAAAATTGGTACGAACTACCCAAGTTACTTTTGGAATAGCTGTCCATTTGCAAGACCATTTCGCCTGCTGTTCCGCTCCACATGGGGGATATTTATGAAGTGTATGGCTGCAACTAATGATTATTTTGCAAATTGAATAATCTGTCCATTTTTTTTTTTCAATTTATTGATTGATAATCAAACCAAAGGTTATTTTTACAAATTTAAACCAGGTGAAACTAAAACTTTTCCACTTGAGGAGCTGTGGATAGAGCACATTAACAGACAAAAAAATATATATTTTTTTAATCTTAAAAGCAAAATGTTTATAAATATCTTTTTTTTTTTGTGTAGTTAATGCTCTAAGTGGGTGACTCCGTCAACTAAAGGCATTTTTTAGAGTCTATACTCCAGTTAACGATTGATCGATTACTACATTAGATGACGATTATTTCCATAATTGATTTATTCATCAAATTAATTGTTTCAGCCCTAATAAAGTGCATGACCAAGCCCTGATGACCTCAAGCACAGCTCAGCTTTGTTCTTGCTCTGTCTGGAACACGTGCATTGCTAACATGCATTACTGAAACTAATCCTGACTGGTATTAAGCCGTTAGGTCAGAATTTCACATAGTATGTGGGGCAACCAAAAACTAAGATGGTCCTTGTGGAACTGAATGCCTAAAGAAGATTGTCTACTATACCTTTAATATTATCTTTGAGCTTTATGATTTAGTGATCTGTTAATAATTGAAAATTGTTTTTATGTCTGTCATTTAATACAGATAAAATAATGACCATGAAAAAAGGTCATAATGCAAATAAAGTAATTGTTTTAAAATTAGGCTCAGCTTGCTTCCAACTTCTGCACTTTGTGAGGTGGCATATCTTTTTTTTATCTTATCAAACTGTTTACTAGCTGTGTTTGTTTACTTTGTTAGTGACTCTATCAGCTGTCAGCTGTAACAGCTGAAAATACAGATTTTTTTTAAGTCCTGCTGTTTAGGGTTTAATTTCAACGAAGTGCCATGCTTGCCAAAAAGAAGACATTTAGAGTTTTTGTCTGTCACCAATATTAGGATAAGACATCTTGTTCATGCCCAATCATAAGTTATGTTTTTAACCAAATTTGTAATTATTGTTTCCTTGATATTTTAGCTGTACTCTAACACAAATAAGCAGGATTGTTTTATTCCATTCTCTTTAAGGGTCCACAAGGAGAGTCAGGTCCTCCTGGACAACAAGGCCTGCCTGGTCCAAATGTAAGTATTTGATTTGTTGTTTTCAAAGAGGTTAGATTATTTTTTCTCTCATTGTAACTATATTATCTCATTCAATCCGCCCCACCTTATTTTGGTCCTCTTTCTCCTATATCTCCTATATCCTATATCTGTGTTGCCATATTGGCTGTGCAACAGGGAGCAGTATAAATTTGAATGATCCGCCACGTTTCTGGTTTTTAAATCAAAACTCTTAGCTCATATTTTCTCAATACACTTGTCCAGCCCAACCCCTACCCCTCAAAAAATCTCACGAGAAAAGAGCAAATAATTGTTTCTGCACAGTGAAAAAAAAAAGTCAACAAATCTTGCATCCAACAGAAATTTGTCACATAGTAGACACCTAATTCCATTCCTGAGTCAGATTTAAAGCAAAACAAGAAGGATAATAGCCAGCTCTGAACGAAATCTGCCAGGTGTCATTTTTCCGTCCTGCTGATTATCACAGTACAAACAGCACGGCGCCATAACTTTGGAAAATATTAGTGGGAACCTGTGCAGATACAATGCAGGTTGTCTACATAACCTGTTCACAGCTGGAGCCATATTAATGATTTCCAGGAAAAGCACAAGGACTCTGAAAAAGAAATATAAAAATACACATCAGATTTCTCTCCCTCTCTCTCTCTACCCCTTTATATATAAATATATATATATAATTTTGTTTATGGACCAAATTATTAAGAATTTTTAATATCTAGAAGAGTAGGATGATAAGCAACTAGATTATCTCCTATCATAATTATGTTCTGACTCTTTAAAATATATTTGCTCTTGCTTTTATAACATGTTTCCATTTTTCGTCTCCCAGGGTCTTGTTGGTCCTCAAGGTCCAATTGGGCCTCCTGGTGAAAAAGTAAGTACAGTGAGATCCCAAGCTCTTCTGTAGTCCTCCTTCTCCTCCACAGCGCTGATAAGTTCATGTTTCAGTTAAGACTTCATAAGTGGTTCTACAGATTTGTGGCTAAGCATAAGCCCTTACCTTGCTCCCTTAAAGTCAGAAACACTTACAGGACCTCACATTTTATTAGCATGAGTGCTTACTTTGGCTGAGAGAAGGCATTTTGTTCGTGGTTTTGAAGAAAATATTTCAGTATGTTAAACCTATCTATCTGATCTTGGTCTATATTTATTACCTTTTCTTTGTAGGGACCTCAAGGAAAGCAGGGTCTGGCTGGACTTGCTGGTGCCGATGGCCCACCTGTAAGCCTCTGATATCAGTCTCTTTTTCCCATTTTAATTACTGATTTGAAATATGAATGAATACATAAACAGCACTTACATATGCTTCTGTAGGGTCACCCTGGGAAAGAGGGACCTCCTGGAGAGAAAGGATCTACAGTAAGTTTTGATTATTTGGTAGAAACTAAAGTTCCTCATTTGTTCATCAAGTTTCATCAAAATTGTCAATATATTGGGCTTAGACATGATAGGGTTCTAAAAAAACACAAACTAAATAAAGTATGGATTAAGATGTTTGCACAATGTCCCAACCTAAACATTTGCTAAGAAATTTTCTTTTTTATGTGTACTGCATATGGTGTAGATTTAAAGTACATCGTAGCACCTGAGCAAAACACTTTACAAAATATGAAAGGAAATTTTGAAATATCATTCAAAGCCTTTTTATGCCATGCATTCGATGGCAATGCAACGTGGACTTTTTATAATATAACAGTATTACATAAGAGCAGCATAAAACTACTGCTTTTATTTACTATAAAACTGTGTCTCAGTGGGTTAAATAGTTACCTTGTAGCCTTTAGGTCGATGGTTTGATTTCAGCTACCTGCTTATGTATGTTAATGTCCTCTTTGGCCAGGCATTTAACCCCACAATATGGCTACAACATTGCTCAGCAATGACTAATACTTTTCTACTACATTTTATTCCATGGTTTTATGGCTATTGTATAAGCCACAGTAATCAAATCTGACCCCCCCGAATAAAAACACTATATAAATACTAAGTAATGAATGAGTTTAACTTTGTAAACTGAAATACTAAATTCATTTTGAATACGTTTAAAATAACCAAAGTTCTTGTCCGCGCAAGTCCAGAAATTAAAGATCAAAAACTGGCAAGATCGCAATAAAATGTTTAACATTTAGTGTTTGATTTTAAATTACAGGGTTTTCCTGGTCCAATAGGATCCATCGGCTATCCTGGTCCACGTGGTGTAAAGGTAAGGTAAAGAAAATGCTCTACATAGTGTTTTCCTCTTTTTGTCTATGTCAAGTTGACGGTATTCTCCCACATGTTGTAGGGCGCTGAAGGAGTTCGAGGAGTCAGAGGCGACAAAGGAGAAAAGGTAAACTCCTCTCTAGCCTCCTCAACATGGCTAACAGATGTCAGTCACTGTAAATGATCCCCTTAGAGTTCTAATTCTTCCTCAAATTGGGCTTCTTCTCTCTCTACAAGTGGAAAAGCTCTTAAAGGCTCATCAGACTGGTGCTTAAGTCCTCATAACACAGAGCTGTAATGGAGGATGAATTATCAAGCTGATACAATATAGAGCTGGGCTTTTAGCAGATGAGCATATCATATTCAGAGTCTATCTGAAAATGTTCAATAGTCTTTCTTAACATTAACATTAAAATATTATTAGAGCATTGAGGCATCTTTAAACACTAAAAGAAAATCATAAATATGTTAATTAATAATTGTTTAACTTAATATGTATATGGGATGATGATTTGCCTAAGCAAGCATAATTTTAAAAGACATTGCAAAGATAAAGCAATTTCCATTTGGAAAAATTATCAATAGAAAAATGTAATTCCTAAGCTAAACCACCAGATGGCAGTAGAGTAAAACCTAACAATAAACATAATTAGGTTCCAGAGCCTCATCTAAATGGCCAGTAGATGTCACTATTTTTGTTTTTAAAATATGCAATTGTCTAACCTCAACTTACAACCCTATTTCAGTAATATTGTGAATTACAGCATTGTTTTTGCACTTAAAGGCCAATTTTATTTATTTGTTTGTTGTTTTTCTTTTGTTGCAACAGATTTTGGTATAAGCATCTGATGTTGCATCAGTTTTTATAACATTATTTCACAATATTATTTATTTACAGGGAGAAGATGGATTTCCTGGTTTCAAAGGGGACATGGGCATCAAGGGTGACAAGGTAGGGCATCAGTTCTCAAGAGAAGCCCAGTCTTCACAGCTGCAGAGACATAAAGAGTAGCAAGAAGGATATAACAAACATGTATCATGTGAAATTGCTGTCTTTGCATTGTCTAGGGCGATAATGGCGTACCGGGACCCAGAGGAGAAGATGGCCCTGAAGGTCCAAAAGGGAAATCAGGACCAGGCGGAGAGCCTGGACCCTTAGGTCTAGCTGGAGAGAAGGTAAGCAGTCCATGTTTTTGAGGTGGTAATAGTAAACTTTAAATCTAAATTAATGAATAAATTATACAAAACATGATGTGTGTGGGGTTTTTTTTTTTTTTTTAGCTTTTTTAAAAATAAAATATGAAGTATTTCCTTTTTAAATTAAGTTCTAAAATTCCCTACTGTATATTTTTGAATAGTGTTTTGCTGTTTACTCTCACTAACATATACTGTAGTTCTTCTCAGTTCCCTTCTTATTGTAAAAATTGTATTCTTGAATATTCCAAATTTATTTCATAGTTCTAAACTGAGTTCTAAACATAGTTCTAAATTTTTTATGTATTCGATGTCTGCATATAATTAGGGGGATCCTGTCAACTATCTTCCTTAGACAGGATAGGGATTTTCTTAAAGAGGACCACCAGTCTTAAAGCATGGCCACCTTCAGAAATGACTTAACAGGCACATCAAAATTTGACTTGCACATCAAAGCCTGCATTTGCCAACTTATTTAAATATGTTTATTTTTCTCATTGCTCAGAGAAATGTAATTCTCATTTGGTAAAACTTTCATGAAGACCACTGTCATTTACTTGTTTTGATGTCTTTGTTACAAAAAACATAAAAAATAATAAAAATACATTTTTAATTTTGGTTAAAGTTTAGACAGCTATGTGGGGGATCTTCTTTTCAACAACACCTAGATGCTGTATAAAACACATCAGCTGAAACAATCTTAAAAGGTTTAAGTGCTAAGTTTTTTTATTTTCTGCTGGTTTAGCTATAGCCAACACTACAACGGTCAAAGAGCAAAGTTAGCAGTGATGAAATTATTTAAGCCTGCAATAGACCGCTATATGGCTAGGAAACCAGCCATTGGATTATTAAGTTTCAAACAGGGGTTAGGGTTAGTATTATTAACATGTTCTTAAAGCCAGGTGTATAGCGAGTAGGGAGACACACATGTTATCAATAAAAGACCAACAAAAAGACAAATATACATTGTTCACACTCACACATCCAAAAAAACAACAGTCACCAAGTTCTTAGTTAATGTCACTACTATTAACTGCCTTAAGAAGCTTAATTCTGACCTCAAGGTTTCTTGGTGTAAACCTTAACTAAGCCCTGGAATATAGAACATTTATTTGAAAGAACTGCATTATATTCAGGTTATTGTGTAATAAACTGTATTTTTATTTGATTGAATAATTTTGCAGAGCTTTGATCCATACAATATTTGGTGTGATTCCACCAGTAACTGCAGACAAATGAACATCTGACAAAATAGATATTACAAGCCAAAAGTATTTCTACATTAAATGTTATGTGAGTTTAAAACCAGGCTTATGTGTTTTTTTTTTCTCTTGCCCATGTGCATTTCAAGGATTTATTGGTAAACCATGTAATTGTACTGTCGTTGTTGACACTTTGAGTTGGGTAAACTTTATTTGGTGACTAATTAAGTAAAGCAGATGGTTTCATTTGCATTAATATATCATTAAGAGCTTTCCAACCATCAATGGACAGATTAAGAGTAAATAAAAATTGATAGCGTTTCCCTTTGTAAATATTACAAATCAAATAAGGTGCCTGGTGGCACACTAATTTATATCTGTATTTTTTTTTCTTTTCATCTTTAGGGAAAACTTGGAGTCCCTGGAATTCCCGGGTACCCTGGAAGACAAGGACAGAAGGTGGGTGATGAGAATAATAAAACATCTCTTGGACAAATTACCGACTATTTATAGTCATAAAAAAAAACAAGTAATGGAAAATATTTTTATATTATATTTTAGATTATCTCCTTCTATGGTTTATTTGGTTGTTCAGGGACTGTAATCACAGCAAACACTACAGTCTTTGCGTGATAATCAAAGCACCTGCTTCCAGATGGTTCTGCATGCTGCACAGAAGTTTTTTACCACCGACCATAGGGTCTTTATGTACACTGGAAGAAAGAAAAATCTCTCTGGTTATAAAAAGGTCAGATTGTGTAAAATAAGTTTCATATGCAATATTTGCAATGTGTTAAGAAAATATTACATTCACTGTTGACTTATACAGGAGAGAGGGTGATAAGAAAAATTCAAAACACAGCCTTTCTGAAACCTGCTTTCCATTACTTTGTCCCACAAACACAAGCAGACACCTACTGCACCCCATCCATGATTCCTGTAGAAAGCCTAACTGGCACGGTCATCTGCTTTATTCATCAGCTGTCCTCCCCCTTTTAGACTGAAGCCATTATCTAAGAATCTGGCTCTGCTTGCAATGTAACTGGGAGCATTTTGCTATGGCTCCACTATCTGGATGTGCTGCTACAGCTGCTTCCTCTTTGCTGCTGTAAGCACCGACATCTTGGCACTGATAGGATCTGCTCCCACAAGATCAAGATCTGCAAATCTCTGACCATTCCTTAATGTCAGCAAAACCTCAGACCAAGTATAGCCCAGAATTTTAATTCAAGGGTTAAAACAGTCATTCTATTTTTAATTATTAGATTTCAATCATTTGTAACAAAGACTGTTTTTTTTATGTAATGTTGCATATGCTTAAGCCATTGTATTTCATCTGAATTCCTAACCGTATCAGTTTTGTGGCCATATTGTAAGTTATTATGTGAAATTTTAAACAGAAATTAAAAAGAGATAAAAGTGAGGATAAATATGGAGACCTGAAACTACCAAGACCCACCAGCATTTTCAATCAAAGCTGCCAGAGTAGAAAAAGTAAAAGCAACTCATGTTGCTCTGGGGTCAGACTTTAAGTCCTTTTTCTGCTTGACTATTGGGAAACCATGCACAAATTTTTTTAAGTTGAAATTGTCCCACAACTAATTATAAGGCAACCAGGATGTCTAGTCTGGCTGAGCAATCAAAAGGAAGAGCAGTTATTTAATTCAGGAAAGCAATGGCATGTTGAAACTAAATGCCTATGTAAATAATCAGTCGTCTGGATCATGGCAACTGCAGGATTAAATTGAAAGGCTATTTATGTATTTTTTATTTTTTTTCATTGATACAAAGTCCAGCTGACTTCCAATTTATGCCTGTTTTGCAGTTGAAACTAGATAATTGTTTTTTTTTTTCTTTCTGGAATTGAAAATAATGTTTGAAATAGTATTTTTTAGTTTTCGAAATAGGCCACAAAAAAAAAAAAAAAAAAAAAAAACTATGATTCTGGGGAAGCAGGTGTTCCAAGGGGCTGACCAACCCAATCAAGGGTCTGCTTTAAATAATTTGAGACCAATATTAATGCTAGGCAATTAATTCAATATTTTATTTTAAAATAGCAAGTCAATCAAAAACATCAGTAGTGTATTTCCATTGCCATAATACCATTTTACACTCGTTAAAATTTTGCAAATGTTCTAATTTCTGAACCATAAGTCTACATTCAGAGCTAACACAATCAACGACAAAATGCATAAAAAAATAGTCCTTCAGAAGACACCTGGAAAAAAAGTACCTTTGTAGGCTAATATGAGTGGTTTTTGTGTATCACATCAATCCCAGCACCTCACTCCAAGCTTTAAAGCTGTAATATATACTCATAACATGCTGTGTACCGGTAGTTAGACCAAGCTTTTGTCCATAGAAAAGCTGTCTGCAAAGCTTCCAACTAGTTACCAAGATCAAACCATCAGAGGGAGAGTAACTGCTCCCTGCATGTGGCGTTGCATAAAATGTTCAGGATCGTCTCTTTTGCCTTCATTTGAAGAGATTTCCTTTAACATTAAAAAGGTAATTTCCATCATATAAGCATTTTGACATACTCTCTTACTTCAAAGAAGCTTTGAAGCTGTTTGTAACAGAAAACTTTGCAGAGCGAGGAGAGTAACTGGGAAGGAAAAAAAAAATCCCATTTCCATTGTAAAGTACTTCTGCTATGAAATGTCACATTGTCCTCATGAGTAGCTTCAGGCTCACAGTCTTGGCCTAGCAGCTGCCTGTATCTGCCCTCAATCAGCCTGACCTGGAATTCCTCCACTGTCTGTGCTTTTGGCTGCTACATCCCATCACTCTCTGTTAACAACTTCGCCACATCGTTAATTGCGGATGCCATTTGCAAAAGCCTCAGTAGACTCTCTTATCTCAGTTTTGCAAGTCGCCCAGTGGCACCTCTCATTTTGGTTTACTGTAACTGCACATCTGTGAAAAACAAATTTCACACAACAAATTTCACTTTGTGAAGGTTTTGCCCCTTGCATTTGCCCTTGCTAGTCTGATGTCATGTCTTCTCTGATTTTGCAAAATATGATGCTTAATATGCATATAAAGGGTAATGACCATTGTAAATGTTTGTTCATCAATGTTTTAGGGAATATGATTACTTAAGCACCTGACCTTTGTTTGCACCCAAAGCACAGGGATACTTAACCTAGATAGGTTGAGCTTATTTATGCTGTCTAATTCAGCATATAATCAGGATATGTTCATGAGCTGCTAGGTTCTCTTGTTATTAGGCAAACACTGATTACTCCCCTAGTATTTGTTTGACCGACGCCATTGCAGCTATCTGGGAGGACAGCCTCTGAAAGCCCAGTTACTAAATTGTCAGTTACTAAAAATCAGAACAGACAGCAGGACAGGTTGGAAACTCTCCTCTCTGACCCGTTTTGATCAAACGTGTTCAGTGGCTAGTTACAATAGTAACTATTACTAAATTGTAATAGTTATCACAGGTGATCCACTGGTTTTCTTTACTTTGTCTGTATTTGGACCAACTGCCTCTTTTTCTGTCAATCTTTTATATCCATCATTAATACCAGCAATTCAACCTAAGAAATCTTGTAAATAACAAGACGTTTCCTCTTGTCAGATTTAAAGTACGGTTTTTTTTTTAAAGTAGCTCTTTGTACATTTATTGCTTGCAGGATCCTATCTAGCTTTGGTCTAGAAGCCTTTTCTATATGTTTCTTTCCTATATTGTTCTTCTGATATACATGTTTTTTCTGATGTGTGATTGTCGTTCCAATTAGATGGAATTCTTCAGTCTTTGTAAGATACAGAGTATTTCTTCTTTCACTTTACAACATGTAAAAGTTCCTTCATCATACATTTATCGTAATTTTTTTCTCATCTTTTATTGCAGGGCTCAAATGGATTCCCAGGATTCCCTGGAGCAAATGGTGAAAAGGGAGCAAGGGTAAGCAGAGCTCATGATCCCAGATATCAAACTGGGTTCAAGATATTTATTAATTTCAACTCAGTTTAATTTAAATTGCCAATTCACCATACATGTTCTGTTGAAGCACTTTAGAGAGACAAATCAACCAGATCATACAGGTAGATGCAATCAGCAGAGAGAAACAGGACAAAGTACTGAAACCAGGCTCTGTGTTATCATCTACAATTAAAGGTGTTGATGGCAGCAGCTATGGCATTGCGATTCTGGCAAAAGTGCACACACACATTAAATACTAATGAGCAGCTTTATTCATATAGACTCTCATACATTACTCCTCATGAGCCTGTTATACATGTTACATGCACAAATAAATTACCTGGGGACCCCAGTATAATCACACACACACAGTGCTTGTTCCTTCTCTCTGGCATGAGTTTTATGACACGTTGCCGAGGTAACCAACATAAACTGTCTTCTTATTCCCAACTAATGTTTGAGCTAGCAGAAACGATATATTACAATAAATGATGACTTTGCTTACCAACTTCTAACTCTTGAAAAGAAGCGGTTAGCCTGACGTTGCTTTGCCAGTAGGAAGAACAGAACAGCCTCAGGACGTGGGATTTCATGAAAAGTACCCAATCACAGACAAGTTACTTTATGGGGTGGGTAACGCAATCAAAGTAACAAAAGTTGACATAAACGTACAGAAACAGTTTCATACACGAATAAGAGAGAATCTACTGTATAGGCACATAAAAAGTAAACCACAAGCGCAGAAAAGGAGCATGAACTCATGGTTGTAATATATTTGGGGCCTCATGGTGTCACGGTTGGGTGGAAGTTTTGAGGACCCAAATGCGGAGATCAGGAGGCAGTGATGAGTCTTGCAGATTTAATAAGGCAACTGAGGCAAAAATCCAAAGTACAAAAAATACAAAACACCAAAAAACAGGACAACATGAGGGAAAAACTCAGGTGGGGAACCAAAGGTGAGAAAGTAGCAAAACAACCACAAGGAACCAGCACTTAGTGACTGCAGAGGTGGAGTATATAAGGGGAACAGAACAAAGGATGGGCTAATGAGCTGAATATGGAGCAGGTGTGAATTGAACTAACTAGAAGGAAGCCAAGCGGAAAGGAAACAAGCACAATGGGGCAACAAACAGTAACTAAAATCTGCTTGAATATAATAGAAATTAAACCAAAGATCAACAAAACAGAATAACTGAAAACTAAAAACTCAGGGTCCCAAAAGGGAGAACCATAACACATAGCATTAGATCTATACTCATAGATTATTCAAAAGTGGAGCAGTACGGCTAGTGTTTCGCTTGATTTCTGCATATAAATTACTTTGTTATAAATATGCAGGGAGTATTACAGATTATATGAACACTGCAATGTAAGTGAAACGCGAAAGGAAAAACAGAAAAAAAGGAGAAAAGATGAAAGAGGAGATAAAAGGGAGTTAACGATAAAACATCTTAATTCTGCTTCATCAACTGCAAAGAGATATAAAAAGAACAGCACAATCAACGGATATAATATAAGAGATACAATAAAGTAACACCTAGATACTATGTAGATACGTATGTAGATACTTTAGTATCTTGGTTTAATTCAGATCAGTAGCTTGAAAAGTTCAATTTAGGACACTAAAGTTTTCTAGAAGACCTTTCGCCTCTCATCCAAGACGCTTCCTCAGCTCTAACTGATGGTGGGAAGCACTGAGGTTAATATACTGTAGGTGTAACAAAAGAATTAAAAGGCAGGTTAGGGGGGTTATGATAGGTCGTTAACCCCCTCGTCAGAGTGGTTTCGGTCACATCGTCATTGAAGTTTGAGTCAGGCAAGGGCAGGTGAGAGATGAATCTCCTCTGTGTTGTTCCTAAAAGTGCTTTGTAAGTAGGTGAAAGATTATGTCTAAGACTACCTCCTCTGTTGAGTGATTGTTTTCTTGAGGTTAACAAAGATGGCTTCCTTAACCCCTCTCTCAAACCATCTGTGTTCCTTTACCAGAATATGGACGTGGTTGTCCTTAAACCAGTGTCCTTTAGACTTCAGATATAGGTGAACAGCTGAGTGCTGTCCTGAGGAGTTGCTCATACATATCATGCAGCATAACTACAGAAGTGACTAAAAAGATGCTTTGAAAAGTCTTTATGCCAAACATATAGGTAAATTCACCTTGAGCGTATCAACTCTTTTACATATTTACTTTGAGCTTAAACGGTGGTAGACATCACAGCTACAGGTGTGTTTTCAAATGGAGAAAACTTAACAGGAATTTCTGGTGTTTCTGGCCCCTTCATTTGCACCTCAGAAACCAGGGCCAAACCATACAAAATCGAGTCACAATCATCTCTGAAACAAAATGTTTTCATTTCAAATTACAGCGCAGGAGTCCTGTATTTTGGTTTGAAAATCCAGGCCGCTGTTCTGAGTATCAGTGTTTTATGGATGTTTTATTAAAATACATAAAAATATTGTTAAAACTTCACCTCCACCTTCAGTCATTGCTTGAAGTTGAAGATAGAAACAAACACTTCAAACAAAACCTTTTTTAAGGTTTTTAATTTATAAAGTGCAAAAGATCTGAAGCAATGATGTGCTGATAACCAGATTAAAGCAATAACAACTGACCAGGAATTTTGCTAATCCAACAATTTGCATAAAACATACACACATTGCAATAGCTGCTGTATGTGTGTATTTATTCTTCTTGATACTCATCTTTCTGACTTCAGTTAGAATTGTGAAAAAAAATTCTTCTAAATTAAAACCGTTTTTGCTATATTTTTTAGTGATTAACCAAAGAACCATAAAATTTGTGTAAATCATGTCCATGGACCTGTAATGATAATCTACATTTAGCTCTTTTATTTCCATTTTCAGCTCACATATTAGTGCAGTTTATACAAAAAGATTCACTTTACCTCCCATTTCCAAACAGCTTGGAGTGAAAGTCAGTGATTTTGTTAACCATAACTGCTTTGGAAAATCAGGAATTCAGGCTGCTTTGGTTTTTATTTGACTTTTTTCTTTTTTATTGCATCTTGGATGTCATTGTTGCAGTAGACATCAGTCTGTGTCCCCACCAGCTTACAGTTTGTCCTTTGCAGTTCGGGGAGCCATTTTATCTTCAGAGGACAGAAAAAAAACAGCCTTGGGGTAAAATAGGAAAAAAATGAATAAAAACAGTATATTAATTTCCTAAGGTTACACATCTAGGAAGTTATAATCTATAATGAAAATATCTTTCTCCAAGAGTAATAATCTTGTGCTGCTCCCAGTAGATTTTCAGAAATTGTTTTTGAAAATGAAATTAGTAAACTTATTACTAACCATAGACTTAATAGTAGCCTAATTTGTTTTTAATTTAACATTTACTGTTCTCTCAAAAACATGTCCTGAAGATCTAACTTTTGAGGATGGATGACAACTTTATTCTGCTGTTTGTAGAAAGCTGTTGAGTCACCCGGGCGAAAAGGGTTACAGTTAAATGGATGACAGTGAGGAATGTTGAAGGATTGGGGTTGTTATCGACAAGACAAGCTCATCTGGGCTCGCTCACACTTAGAGAGGCAGACATGCTCAGCCTGAGAATGCTTGAGCTGACAGGTAGTTCAAGCTGTCATGTGCCTTTGGGTAACCGCTTATCACAGCAGTTTGATTATTTATTTTTTGTCTAAAGATGCTCAGATGGTTCTATTTAATCTGTGACAAAGATTCCCAGAGCAGCTGTGCTTGTCTGTGGTTAAATGTGTTTTATAATTTGGAATTCAAAAACGGCTCTGCTTAAGCTTCTGACAAGAAAAAAAAAGAACAGTCTGGACTTGTTGTTGGTGTAATAGTGTTGCTCTTAACAAATGCTTTTGTATTTTATTCTCAGGGAACTGCTGGAAAATCAGGCCCTAGAGGGCAACGTGGACCAACGGTAAGCATCTCATTAGACTTAAGCTGAACAGATTTTTTTTCTCTGCATATAATATTTCTAAGGTTTATATAAATGTCAGCTTTGTTTAGTTTGGAAGGATTTTTGGTTAATGTGTTTCCAAGAAAATAATCCATTGTTGGTAATTTGTTGAGAGTTATAGTATTATTTTAATTGCTGCACTTTTTTCATTTAATTATTAATTTACTATGAACATAGGGTCCGCGTGGGGGACGTGGAGCAAGAGGACCAACAGGAAAGCCAGGTGCAAAGGTGAGTTTTTTTCAACAGTTGTAACAATTTTGATGCTTAATAGCACAATTATAAACAATAAATCAGTTAGTTGAATCTTCATCACAAGCATTTATCTACTGCTTATAGTAGCTGTTAAAATTACATTTGAAATTTTAAAGCATGAGTGTGCATAATGTTCCTTTTGTTAACTCAGCTAAGATATTCATATTCTACAGTCTTGTTAGTTCTGAGAAGGTTCACAGTCTTCATTCATTCATTTTTCTTTCCCTACAGGGAACGTCAGGCAGTGACGGACCTCCAGGCCCACCTGGAGAGCGGGTTGGTGCTGGATTTTGTTTTATTCTGTAACGTGTATTCTGTTCATACGGTATCTGTGCTGACATTGATATGACATGAAGAGAATCCGGTTGGAACTGAGACTCAAAGGCACTTGAATGTCTTTGCTACATCTGTAGCCAAAGCAACCAGCCGCCATGAAGCGCTGCCTTGACAGTGTGGATGTAATAAGGCATGTGGCCAGTTTGGCTACACCTGAACTTTGGTCATTTTTACAGGCAACATGTCATGAGTTAGCTGCCACTGCTGCTTTTATACTCTTTAATGCCTCACCTAAGACTGAGAAACACATTTAGCATGATTTCAAAGCTTCTTGGTCCTTTATAAACCATATTTTGTTTAACAATAACTATATGAGTGTTAAGACCCCTAGAACGACTTTGGGCTTAAGTGGGATTTTAATGTGGTTCTGCGGTCATGTATGAAAAGGTGGCCTTAAACTGTGAAGGGGATTGGGAGATCTATTTTGAAAAAGATGAGTAAATGAGTTAAAATGTAATTGTGTTCCTTTTCCTTTTACCTTTTAGGGACCTCAAGGACCTCAGGGACCTGTGGGTTTACCCGGACCTAAGGGACCCAATGTAAGTGACTCTTGTCAAACTGTGTGTAAAGTTCACAGTCATTTTGAAAACCGCTTTTGATAATTTCTCTAAATATTATTATATATCTTTGATTTTTGAGAACTGTCAAACTATTTCACCTGCAGGGCCCGCCAGGGAAAGACGGGCTGCCAGGTCATCCTGGACAGAGGGGGGAAACCGTAAGTGGGCTGATTATTTTGTAAATTTACATTTTTGCCCCTTTTCTTTTCCTGGTGCTTTGAAAACTGTGACACCTTAGTAATAGGAATCCTAAGTGGCAAATAGACAGTGTTTAATAAAAACCTAGCTGTGTTTCAGTATCATTAACATACAGTGCTTTAGGTTCTGAATTTTCAGTTTAATTTCTAAACGACCAATCAAATAACAAACCATCACCTATTAATTGATAATATTTTTAAACATTGAAAAAAATTGTTTTGGAAAACGCTTTTCTGTCTAGCTACTACCATTCCAGCATTTTTAAAGTTATTTCACTGGCAGGCTTTCAGCCTGTATTATAATCAAACAACTGGGTGATCAAGTCATCTGCTGACCCACCTACCTGTCAATGGACCTATGAAGTCATCTTTACATGTTATTATAAATATATCTTTACATTGCATTATCAAGCTATCTGTCAGTTGAGCTGTCAAACTATCCATTTGTCTTTTCAGGGTTTCCAAGGAAAGACTGGACCTCCAGGACCTGGAGGGGTGGTTGGACCTCAGGTACATGTGCAGCCAACGGTGCTATGTTTGTCGATCATGTTTTGTCATTAATTGTGTCTATTGCAGAATCATTCACGACCAAAAACGTTAACCAATTTTAAGATAATAAATACATACCTTAAACAGAAATATAATCAAATACAATTAAGAAGCTTTACATTCTTTTTGTTTTTTGTTGTTCTTTTTTGTTCATGGGAAGGCAAAATCTGAAAATTTGTACATTTATCCAATAATGGATTGGTTGAAGTTGTTTGTAAAATCACATCTAGAATACTTGAAAAGTCCCAAAAATATTTGTTTTATTCATCAGATGGCAGCCTTCATGTGATTAAATAATATACTATATTTTTGGCAACATGTGAGTCTATTTTTTCTTGACAGGGACCAACTGGAGAGACAGGACCCAGTGGAGAACGAGGACACCCAGGCACCCCTGGTCCACCTGGAGAGCAAGGCCTGCCAGGGGCTGCAGGAAAAGAGGGAGGAAAGGTAATAAAGAATGCATTTTTTATGATTTTTATTTCAGAGTTGGTCTATCAAACTTTGCATATGATTTAGTAATGTATACGTACAATAGTAATAATGTAGTCACATACATACTAAATCACTATTTCCTTCCTGGCCAATAAATAGACCACTGCAGAGTAAAACCACAAATTAAACCACATATCTTAACTATATCAATTTGTAATGACAGCATTTTGTGGTAATTATTTAAATTAGTCTTTCATCCTGATGGTCAGAAGGTTAAAGTATAGTACTTGAAACCATCTGACTTTCTCTTTTACTTGATTTTTCTTCCTGAAAAGATGATTGATGTTTTTGTTTTTACCTCCTAATGACGGACTTTGTCCCAGATATAGAGCTAATTAAGCTATCATCAGACAACTTTCATTATTCTCTCCACTGGCCTCAAAACATCTGGGTAAAGATACCTGATAGCACTTATTAAACCGATACCTTTCTATTCTGCAGGGTGATCCAGGTCCTCCAGGACATTCTGGCAAGATGGGACCATCTGGGCTGAAAGGTTTCCAAGGGGCAAGAGGTCTCCCAGGAGCAAAGGTACAACATGTTGACATAATTGTGTAGAAAAAAACAATTTTAGATGTACACACAGAAAACCAACCCCCCCATCTTCAGATCGCACCCAGCTTAATTTAGCTCTAAACTGCAATTACAAATCACCAACTGGCACACCTGACGTTAAACTAATGGTACTCGGAAAATTAGTTATAGTTCTAAGATTTTTGGGGAACTCAAATTCATATATATTTAGAGGTTTATGTATTATAATGATAAAAATAATCCCAATATGATTTTCATTTAGACAGCTCTTTCTGTTCCCAAACAAAAAGTTAGTCATTGTGTCTTGCTTTCAGTTTACACTCTTTGCAGCTTTTGGAGCTTATCACATTCACCCCCTCCTGTGGAGAAACCTGTGCTGGTTCTCAGAAGCAGTGGGTGTGAGTGAGAGAAAGTTCAAGGTGTGAGCAGATGGCCATTAGACGCTGACTCAGGATCAGCTTGGGGGACTGTGGCTGAAACCTCATTTCAAGGCTGACCATTAAGACAGCTCATGACAGCACAGGGCAGACTTATTACAGCTGGTATGTTTGTCCCATGTGAGCAGCAGGATGAGTTTCTTTTAATAATGGAAGCACAAACAAAAAATATGAGCAAACAAATGCATGCTCCTGCTCCTTCTTAAAATGATCCCATCTAGAAAAAGAAAGCCACAAGGATCAAGGTGCACACATTTAAAACAAATACACGTTTCAGTCTCTCACTGCACTGTGGAGAATCAGTCAATCCAGCAGTGGCAGTGCCTTTTGGCAGCCTCTGCATCCCCTGGCACTGCTGGAACCTGTGAATTAGCCATTATAATAAAAGTTTTGTTTTCCATATGCAGCCTCAGTCCCCTCCTGTGCTGTGAATCAGCACAGCCTTTGCCATTCTAGGAGCAGTAACTAGACGAGGTGACGAGAGGCTGGAGATAAATGGACATTACATCAACCTGTGACTCACAATCGGATTTTGAAACTTGTCATCTCTTCTTATTCGTTCAGTCCCTTTGAAGCTTGTGTAGTGGCTCATTTTGTGTTGATAGATAATACATCAGCAAGTGAGGCTGTTTTCTAATTCAGTAAATAACTTTACCTACCTACATAAATACCTAATATGCTACCTAAATGTTTTTTTGGATTGTTTTTTTTTTGTTTAAAGAAAGGTTACATTTTTTTCTTCTCAGTATTTATTAAAGTTAGGATTTTGATATTTATTCTACAAAGGGTCCCTCAAACCACAACCTTAAAAGTCTAATTGATATTAAACTAATTTAAATTTGTTGTTATTTAAAATTGTAAAGTTACTACCCTTTGACGGAAATGTACCCAAAATATATCTTTTATGCCTTTCTGGCAAAATAAAAAAAATATCTTATACTCATCCTCATGAATGTCATATAATTGAATCCAGTTTTTTTTCGATCCAATCCGATACCTGGGTAGTCCGATACATCGGCGGATGGGCCGATATCTGATACCGATCCAATTCCACTGTTGAATGAATGATCAATATATCTTGGTTTGTGATTAAAGGCTTTAGCTTGGACATAATAATTGTAAAAAAAAAGGTAATAAATGAACACAGATATAAATTGTATTTTATATTATTTACTATAAGCAGCAAAAAGAAAGAAATAACAGTTCCATGCAAAGTGCACTACATTGGATCTCTGATATCAAATAACCGATATACGATCCAGCTAAATAGTCGATATCAGGGCCAATATCCTATCCAGGTATTAGATCGGCGCATCTCTAATGATTTAAGGGATTTATTTCACCTGTTCTTTTCCAGGTTGATTGATAATGAAACTTAAAGGATTTAAAAATGCAAACAAAATATTAGGGTGCAAGATTCAATTTTCTGTATGTTTTGTAATCTTCTGTAATAATCTATTATAATAGTCTATTAAAAACCTATTGATCCTGTTTAAAAGCTAAACCTGAGCAAAAAAGAAAAACACATTTATGTGAGCTTAGTAATAAATAGTGTAGCCACAGGTACATCCATAAATCCTGTGGATATGGGGTTAACTAGTTCAGATCAAATCTACATTAAATTCAAACGTGCACAAAACAAATTTTCTTTAATTTGTTGCTCTAAAGTTATATGACGAACAGAATATAATCAACCATTCACCTTCTTTCCCAACCAAAGAGAAAGACACTCAGACTAATGTTATGTGTGCATGAGAATCTGACCGAAACTTTGTTTTAGATTATTTATACAGATTTGTAGGTTTTCACAGCTGTTTTTTATTTTGTTGTTTTTTCCCTTTCCTATCACAAATATACAAGTCTAAGGAAAACAGACCATGATTGATTATGTAAACCTAAGGATTGTTAATATTGTTTTTCTGTCTTTTAATTTGTATGATGTTGGTACATTTGAGATATTTTCATGGAGGGAACATTCATTGCATGCTGCTGATTGGCAGAATCTTCACCAATAAATTCAAACTATTATTGTTTTGAAACGTATAGTTTGTCTTTTCAAAGTACAGGAAAAAGAATTTCAGTCACTTTGATCTGTTTAGATGCTATTTCTTCCCATAAAGTCTGTTCAGGTTGATTTATTCTGATTCACATAGGGGCTACCAAAAGTACATTCTCAAACTTTTAAAGAGTTATTTTAACAGTTGCAACCTAGAGTCTTTGAATAGCTTGGAGTGTTGGTCCACAGTGAGCAATATCAGACCTTCTCTTCTCTCTCCTTTCAGGGTCCAGGTGGCTTAAAGGGAGGAGAAGGACCTCAGGGTCCCCCCGGCCCCATCGTAAGTAGCCAGTTACTATGGTTACCTCATCTCTCTTGCTACAGAGATTGCGAGGAAAAGTGTCTTGTGCTTTTGGATAATTGAGCCGCCTGTGCTGCCCACAGCCCCATTCTCTGGTCATTCAGCGGTGCATGTAATGTAAACTGCAGCACAGAGAATGGCTGAACGGGGTGTGGTGTGATTGCTTTCTGTTCCTTCACAGCTTTAATAAGATGTTTTAGAGCAGGTATTCCATATGGCATTTACTTCACTGCTTCAAATCTTTTTTTATTTTAGTATATTTTAGCAAATTTTTATAGAAATTTACTACCCTCGATTATCCTCAATATTGATCTTGAATTCTTCAGAAATCCAACTTAAGCAAGTTTGTCTTATATATATATAAAGATATAGTGTCAGCTGGTAAAACCAAAGAACCTTAGAAATGCATAAACCAAAGCTCATTAAAAGGCCACACAATTTGTTGTGTATTCTTAGTGAAATACAACCTAATCACTGCTTAACTGTCTAATCGAAGAGCAGCTAGTCTTATCCCTGTTGCTTGACTGATTACGGATGTTCTCCTTACACAGCCTTAACGGTTCCTATAGCAACTGTTGGGGCATAGATAGAAGGGCTTCACTTCTTACTCCCCGACCTTTAGATGTTTTGTTTAAACTGTGTTTGACAACAAAACCCCCCCTTTCCTACTCTGCTCTACCTTTTAAAAGTATTAATATTCCTGGAACATTTTTATTTTCTCAATTCTGAAATTGCACTAAATATGTTATCACGTTCTTCCATGTTATACATTCCAACAAATTATTGCAAAAAAAACATGGGATGTGTGGCATGTAAACATATTACACCCTCCTTCATTTGAAACCAATGAATAAAATCTAGACAGCTAATTACCCTCGGAAGTACCTGTGGAATTGAATTCAGCTTAAATGGGAAGGTCCCAGAGATGTTACAAAGGATTAATGATCAACCAACATTGGATTATATAACAATATTGGAACCTTAGTAGTCTTACAGACCGCTGTTCAACCCTTAATATGAAAATTGAAAGAGCATGGCACAACTTCAAACCTACCAAAACATGTCTATTCACCTAAACTGGGAGTTCCCTGGAAAAACCTTTTATAAGAGCTGAGGTTTAGAGCTCAGAGAGGAAAAATATTTTCACAGGGCATCTGTTCAGAAGGCAATTTGGTCATGTCAGAGGAGCCAACTCCTCTGACATTGGAGTTGGCTCAGAGCTCGTCTGCTGCCTCTCTGTGTGTTTCCTGGACGGGGCCGCCTCTTACAGCTGCTTTTTGTATCTCTGCTTCAGTCTCATTGAACCCTGTCGGCCTCAGCAGATGGCTGCTCACACTGAGCCTGGTTCTGCTGGAGGTTTCTTCCTGTTAAAAGGGAGTTTTTCCTCTCCACTGTCACTACAAGCATGCTTAATGTGAGGGATTGCATCTGAGTCAATGAGTCGATGCAATCAACCCGTTTTCCTTAGATAGAAAACTTTGAATCAATTTGACTGTATGATGAACTATGAATTGGCGCTTTAGAAATAAACTGAATTTAATTGAATTGAAATGTTCCCAATATTAAGCTTTTGTGTCCATGTTAAAAATAATACCTCCAGTAGAAATCTAACACTGCACCAATGACACCCCATCCCAGCTGTCAGGCATGGTGGTGGCAGCATGCTGCTTGGATTCTTATTAGAGGATTTAAAAGACTTCAGATATTTTGCCAAAATGATGTTCTAGATCTACAAAAGCCAGAAGAGCACATTTTGAAACAGTGTTTGTATTTGTTAGAATTATAAAAAAAAAAAATAAATAAAAAAACATTCCTACTTACAGGATATTTAACCTCTTGTTTTATATGCCTGTCTGTGTTCTTTGGTCATGTGAAGCATAAGAAAAAAGTAAATAATGACGTTTGTCATTTAAAGTGAAAAATTGTTGAGAAACTTGAAGGGATTTACAAACATCCACCCTTAATTGTTTCAAGCATATTTAAGATTAGCCTTCATGGCTGCAGTTGATCTAGATAAAAAGGCATTGCTAATCATATACATTCCTATCACACGGCAATATTTCACCTTAAAAAAGAAGCAGTTCAAAATCGGCAGAGCAGTTCAAAATGAACTGTGACATTTTTTTTTCTCTGGCCCCTTAGTTAGTGATGCAGGCAACAAAAAGCCCGAAGAGTTGACATCCTATGCATAATCTGACTGACGTGCAGCTTTGAACTCTGTGTCATATTGTTCAACCATTAAATGCGAGCTTTTGATAATTGCCCCCCTGCTTACGAGCTACAGAGCAACTCCAGATTAGATGACAGCCGATATGCATAGCAAAGGATGAAAACATGCTGGATGTGAGGAGTATTTCTCTAAAGGGGCAAAGCCATTCTCAATGCAGTGAGACGTGGTTGTCTTAAATTGGCTTGAAAGTGAGTCCCTGGCTGAATACAGGTGAAATACTACCTCAGTAGCATTGTTATGATGGGAAAATAGGCCAGTGTGCAATGTGAATGCACACAAGAGATCTGATATTTCCCTCTATCGATTGCCTGCCACCGATCGAGCTGCTGTTGTGCTTTGGGGAAGGCTAAGTGTGCTGCATGTGTTTTCTTTTATCCTTGTCCTTTTAGAGGCTTGTGTGTCTAAAAGACCCTGAGAGGGAAGCATTAGCGCAAAACAATAAATATGTACTATAAGTTATGCCACTTGTCTGCTTCTGGCCAAATGGAAAAAAAAAAATACTGGGAGAAGAAGAAGCAGAAAAAAGCTAGTGACATACATTGAGACAAACAAACTAGTGAAGAGTTTTGCGTGTGAGTTTCAGCATTTGTGAGGAGGTTGGCAGCTTCTGGGTGACAGTTTGGAGCTGTGAGTGTGTCACCAGAGAATGACTGTCATGAAATGGGCCAGGAGTATGAGTGCCAGGTGGCAGCTCGCATCAGATGCTGATTCAGTCAATGTGAATCAGGTCATAGCTTTGGCCCTGAACACATGCAAATCAAAGTTTATTGTGTTTATTTTGTTTAAAGCCTGCTCAAAGCCCTCCCTGGGTGAATGGTATCATGATGATGCTCTGTAATATATCAGTAATATGTGAGGTTTAGGACCACCTACGTAGAGATAGAACCCACCTGGGAAAAGTCAGGAGTTGTAAACATGCTGATGTAGGAAAAGAATTGACAACTAGTATTTTTATATACTGTATATATAAAAAAAAAAACTGTTTTCTCACCCCTCGTGGGGTGGTATGTGTCATCCTCAACCTCGGGTCCTCTACCAGAGGCCTGGGAGTTTGAGGGTTCTGCGCAGTATCTTAGCTGTTCCTAGGACTGCGCTCTTCTAGACAGAGACCTCTGATGTTTTACCTGGAATCTGCTGTAGCCACTCTCCCAGTTTGTTAACAAGGTCCGCGTCAGTTGCTAGGGACAACTTGATGACAAATTGGCTACTGGAACAAGATATAGATGGACTAGAGCGGAAACTTGGTACTGATATATGTATAAAGATATTTTGATATTTTTTTCCCCTATACTAATTTTACCGATAAGATTTTTTTGGCCCTGATACTGACACCTGGCTGTGCAGTATTGGCAGATACCGATACCATCCGTTTGAAATTGCTGTGTGTGTGTATATATATGAAGAACTTCATACTACTTGGATGTGAAATAATCGCCATCATGGCTTTGTCAAGCTGCTGCTTACCTTTGTGAAGCAGAAAAAAGACTAATACAAAGTGAATCCAGTAGAACTTTTTATTGCCTACCTGGAATGGGTTTTGTCAGTACTCACCAATACCGATACCACCATTTTAGTTCTGGATCGGGGCCACGCCCAATACTGGTATCTGTATCGGTGCAACACTAACTAGTATATTTTTTTTTATTTAACATGAGGAACGTCTTTTTAGTGGGGTTCCTAAGAAGAAAGGAATATTATATTTTAAAGAACTTTTAAAAATAAACTATATACAGCACAGTATAAATAATGGTCTCATTACCTTTTTGTATAACTTTAAATGACACACATGCTGTTCCACAGCTATTACTAAGTCATTGCTTCTTTGTAATTGAGTCATGTGAGGATAGTTATTTTGTTAGCAAATAACATTAAAATATCCAAGAATAGAATTCAATAGAATAGAAAATCCCTTTATTGTTCCACAATGGGGAAATTGTGATGTTTCAGCAGCAGGTTATAGCAGAAGTTCTCACACAATGTGGACCTTAGAAAATAAACAAATTAAATACTGTACTGTACATTGCTTTTACAGTATAAATACTCTCTATCTATAGAATAGATAAGAAATAAACAGTTGTGGACATTTTTACATGGATTTTTAATCAATGCAACAACACCAGAGATGTGCAAAAAATGACAGCAGCATGTTATTTAACTGACTAAGACAGAAACTGTGCAAAAATCAGCATTAATGTAACAACTGTTCCAACCAAAGTAAACGGGAGTAGTATTGCTTAAACAAGTCCTCTCAAACCTTTTATGCTTCAAGAAAAATGGGAGCTGTTTTCATTGGTGTGTTGAGTGTCTTTAAATTGTATGTTAAATATGGTCTTTGATGACAGGGTTCCCCTGGCGAGAGAGGCCCTGCTGGTCCTGGAGGTCCTATTGGTCAGACAGGACGCAACGGCCCGCAAGGACCACCAGGCCCTGCTGGAGAAAAGGGAGCCCCTGTGAGTTTGTTTATCCTCTCTTTACTTAGCAACACTTTTTTCCTTAAAGTTTTCAAGGTATCATCAAATGACTTTGATAAATGCCTCTCACAGGGAGAGAAAGGTCCCATGGGTCCAGCTGGCCGTGACGGCATTCAAGGTCCGGTAGGTCTTCCTGGCCCAGCTGGTCCTCAGGGTCCCCCAGGAGAGGATGGTGATAAGGTAAAGTAAATGTGGAATTCTGAGGTTTCACAAATCCATAATCTTTTTTATCAAAAAACACACAGGCAAAACCAGAGGCTGTGTTTTAGGATTTTCATTTACATCTTCATTTGTGAGTTATGCTAATAATATCCTCCATCAACAGTGCCTTTCAAAAGTTTAAAAGTCCTGATTATTTTAAAAGTTGTATCAATTTTGGCCTTTATTTTGATCCAACATTCTTTTTTGGGCTAATAATATAACATACAACTTTGATAGATTTTTGAAACAGTTATATGGTGCAATAATTCAAATTTATTGTGATTCAACTCAAAACAAAACAGAGGCTTAAATTTTACAGCCACCCTAAAATGACCATAAATGGATCCTGACAAGTATGGGAGGAACTGCATGCTTTTTGTGTCTATTAATAAGGTCCTGGATAGAAACGTCACTCGTTTAGTTGGTTTCTTGACCTGGATCTGACTAGTCCATGTATTTTCAATGAAGTTGAGATTGGGGCATTTTTTTAAGCTTAATTTTTGCTTGCTTTGTCCATATCATTGCCCTTTTTAAAATGTGTTTAGGATTAATATTCAGTCTGAAAGCCAAGTTTAGTTTTCTTTTTAGTTTCTGCAAGTATCATGTTGACTGTTTGTGAAGTTGAATATTTTTTCAGGATCCCATTAATTTGGTACAATGCACCATTAAAACAAACTTTAGGAAAGCCTCTTAGAGAGATTCAACCATCCTCATCACAAAGGGTGTAATATTCTTAGGTTTCAAAGCTTCACATTGTCTTATTAAAACATTCTCTTTGTTGATGAAAAGCTTTCTGTTTTCCTCCACTGACTATAAACCTTTTCTCCAGAAAAAAAAAAATTATGTTGGGGAGGCTGCAAATTTTTATTGTGGTTGTGTATTCAACACTCTCTTAGGTTACCGGGATGTTAAGGTAGCTTCTCTTTGGACAAAGACACAACTGACCACTTATCTTCCACTTCATGATAGACTTGAGCCTTGGTGGTATCTGGGACATCCTAAACATCTTAACCAGTTTCCTGTCATCAAAGGTGCACTTTGGATCAGTTGATTTTAGAAAATTTATGCAGACTAAAGGGTCCTTGAAAAGCCTTTACCTTGATCGTATTAAAGATATAAGCAGGTAACCAGCAGAGATGGATAATCCAGGTCCACAAGATAAAAAACACTGTACGGGATTTATTTGAAACCATTTGCATTTCCAGCTCCGCAATACAGACTGGGGATTAATCACCTGGTTAAATGAGAAGGATTAAGGAAAATTAGGCAGAGATTTACTGACTGGACCTGGATGATCCCCCTCCGGTACTTTAAGGGGAGACACCGGCATAGGAGACAATTCATCCTACAATCTGAGGATCCAACTCAGACCATCTAAGTTGTGTCTTTGGGCAAAACCCTTCACCTGAGTTGCCTACTAATTCTTCCTGCCTGCAGCTATAAACACCTAAAAAAAAAAAACTGGTTAAAAAAACTGAGTTACTGCAACATTTAATTTTCCTCTGGGATTAATAAAGTCTTTTTTTTTAATTAATTGATGGTGGACGTAGGGCCCAGTGGCCCCCATGTACAGCAGTCCCTATCTATGTCAGTAAGCTTCTGAGCTGCTGTGGCTACAGTGTTGCTCATGACCATGTGTGCATTAATGATATAGTGTAAATAGCTTCAGGGGTCCTTGAACTTGATAAGGGTCTTTTTAATCATTTAAATGAACACCAAAACCTCTGCAAACAATAGTGATCAAATAACGAACCAGAGTTACGTATAGCAGAAGTTGATGGTAAAGAAGCATGTGTTGTTTATCTGCAGGGAAAGTTCATTTCGATATGTGTGGGCTGTGAGTTTATAAATTATTTATAATTGAACTTTTGGAAGTTTATATAAAATTAACTTAAAAAAAGATAGTGGTGCATCTATATTTTTATTTTTTATTAAATGATACATATTATTATTCTACTTTGAAAAAAAAAATTATTTGCAATAATGAAAGGCCAAAATTAATATCACTTTCATGTTTAATAAAGCAGGTATGCAAACACTGTTTGCAAACTTATGACGAGCACTGTTTTTATTTTAAAAAATAATATAAAAATTATTATAATTAATGCATATTAGCACATGTTTTTTGTTTGACTTTGCAAGATGCAGCTTTATACTGCTGCCAAGCGTAAGCCAGTTTTATGCATCATGAGAACTGAGCAGGATTTAGACAGCTGCATGTGCTGAATCAGAATCTTGTTTACACACAATGTTTACCCCTAGGCTACACCCACACTGGTTAAACTGAGCCACAGATCATAATTTTTTTTACATTTGTAACCATCACACCTACTAAAGTCATGTCTTCTATCACACATTTTTATCAATCATAGTAGCACCAATGGGGTGAGACGGGCAGCCAATCAATTAATTGAAAGCACTCGCCCAAGGTCTTCCTGGGCCAATCAAATTAGAATCTCTTGAGAATATTTTTGTGAGAAATCCTGATAAAGGTGACACTTGAAGATATTGAACTTAGAATAAACATGCAAGGCAGGAGGTTTCTAAGATGTTAAGGAGAGATATGAGAGCTTTTGTGAATGTGTGTGTTGGAACACAGGGAGAAGTTGGCGGACCTGGACAGAAGGGAAGCAAAGGAGACAAGGGTGAACTAGTGAGTTCTTATTACTGCACTTCTTTGATTACATTTTGTATTGAGTTTTTTTTTTTTTTTGAAAACTTTAAGTTTAATCCATGCATCATGTTGGTTGAGCAAAAAGAGAATATCTGTACTGTTGATTTTAATACAACTTTTTCCTTATTGTGTGACATTACGACCACAAGTATAAACAGATTTTAATTGGATTTAGCAAATGTTGAAAGAAGTAAATGATTGCTAAATACTGTAAGGTGATAAATAAAAACCTGAAATATTTTCTGTACATTTGGATTCAGTCAACTTCATTTTGAAACTCCAATAAAAAAACTTGTGTATTTATTACCCCCCGGAAGTCATACAATTAGTAAAGAGTGTATTTGGGCAGTTTAATAAAAGCATAAATTCAGCTGTTTTGTGAGAGCTTCAGTAGTTTGATAAAGAACATTAGGGATCAACCAGCTTTATGAAGACCAAAGAGCACAGCAGAAAAGTTGTACTTTAAAGCTATATCTGTAACAGACTTTTATATTTCTTAAAAAAACAGTTTGAGTTTATAATTTTAGAAAGAAAAGAATATGCCTAAGCAGCAACATTCATAGAAGATTAGGCCAGTTTTAGCTCTGATCAGAGATTAACCCAAATGCCAATGGTACATCTAGAAAAACGGAATCAGAAATTGATGAGCGGAGTTAATGAGCTTCATTCTCCAAAAATGAGAGTGGAGCTAGAATGTAAGTATAATTAAATGCTCATCTAATATTTAAATCTTTCTTGATGCAGGAATGTATCAATTCTGGGGAGGGTCAGAAAGGGGCAAACAAAAAAAGCTTTGCGCTATTTTTAAAATGTGAAAAACTTTTGTCTGTGAGTAGCTGCTCCACTTGTTTTGCTTAAGCACCTTTGGACACAGTAACAATGAAGAGCAAGGTGCTTTAGTCAGGTAAAACCAGAACAAACCTGGAGCTTATAATAATATTTCTGGCCCTAAATACATGGCAATCGGCTACATTTACATGTGCAAAATTTCCCCGACTGATCTAAACCTGGTTAATTGGAAATCCTGAATCACTGTTTACATGGACACTAAATAAAATGATCCGATCATGACCTGTTTTTACATGTTCCAAGCGTTAGATCAGAGTAAATCATTTAACTCTGTGTGGAACCGTCTAATTTTCTAGAAACGCTTTGGTAGTAGAATAAACGGCCTGTTTTGTAAACAAACTCATCCTCAACTCTTCAGTTGTGTCTGTTGCTGTAGTTTTTTTTTCCATTATAGACCATCACATGTTTGTAACCATACTTTTGTTTTTGGATGTAATTGTAGTTAAGGGCTCAGCAGTACCTTATTCGAATGCTCCTTCACTAAAAGGGTACAGGGCAGGATGATATGTTCATCCGGACATTTCATTAAGAGCTACCTCCTCCACCGAGGACCAGGAGCCAGCAGATTAAGGTTAGGAGTAAAGAGGAAAAACGTCACGCTGTTGTTGCACACATGTGCTGTGGAGATTATTTTAGTCTGAAGATCCCAATGGGTGTGTAAATGGTGCCAATCGGAAAGGTGATCAGAAAAAAAACTCTTCTCTGTTTTTGACTGAAATTTCTTCCGAAACAGATGAGAATCATCAGTCTGACATGACAAATACAGTCTGGTTATTTATGTCCATGTAAATGTAAGTGAGAGGCTAAATGTACAGACTTACATTAAAATGATTTTGATTATATCATAGTATTAAGTTACAATACAATTAATTGAGTCCACCTTCATTCTGTAGAAAGAGATCAAATAGATCTTAATTGAGACTTTCCATCTAATCTAAGTGTTCAGTTTTTCTGTGCAACATTTTTGCGTTGACTACTATAATGTTTTGTTATCATCTGGTATAGCAGCCTTGTTTTTTGCCTTTTTCCTTTAGGGTCCACCTGGCTCAACAGGTCTCCAGGGGGTGATTGGAGCTCCCGGTCCAGCTGTAAGTATCTCATCCTCTGAGCTATTAAAATTCACCATATTAAATATTAACAGTTAGACTTAGTTGACTTTAAAATTTTAACTTTCATGTATTTTATATTCAGTAAGCAAGCACCCAGTTTGACATAGGCTCCAAAGAGATAGTTAACTTTGCAGGTGTATCAGTATTCCCTGCCAATATCCTCTTCATATTTTCAAAAAGGGCTTCCAGCTTCTTTTTTTTTTTTTTGCTTTGCAGCTCATGGATGGTTAAAAAATATGATGCCAAAAAAATAGCTGTTCAAATAATGCTTGCCCCTGGCTGCAAAACAAACAAAAAAACAACAATAAATTACCTGGGACTGGAAATGTTTACTCTTATCAAGGTCTCATCAAGACAGGGAGTGTTTATTTAAATCAAAGGGCTGCAAAACTCTAAGCTCCTTGGAAAATATGCAGTTCTTAGATGATGTTAACGGAATTATAAGTGGATTACAAATTTTATCTGGTCATGGTAAGGCATGATAAAAATTGGAATTTGTACTCTGCAACATATAGAGCAAAGTGTTATATACTATGAGAATAAATGAGTGTAAAGCTAAAAAAAAATAAAAAAATAATAATCCAATATACTGACATAAATACTACCAGCAGGTGTTAACTTAAATTTTTTTTTTGTCAGGTATTGTTGATAGTTTTGTGTTTATGTTTTTCCATCATACTTTTGAAAGTTGACCTCAGGCTCTTAGCAGAGTTATGTTCTTCTGATTTTTTAGGGATGATTAGCCAGACAACACTGGGATTAAATGGTTGCTTTAGCCAGGGTCACAGGATGAGATCAAATCATCCCTCATTCTCTAACCAGTGACCTTGATTTCCCAGGCCAAACAACTTTCCACCACTATTTTCTTTTCATCCTTACTCTTTCTGCAGAACTTGTGTGGAATTGCTCCTCTTGGACTGACTTGACCGACTCTTTACAAACAAAAAACAAACAAAACTAATGATGGTTTACCTGCCGGCTTGCAAATCTTTCTTATATATTAGTTAAATTATCAGAAAATGCTGCAGAACCTCCTCCACCAGGACAGTGATCTATTCTACATTAGCTGGTGGCTTCAGGGGGGGCTGAGCAGCTCATTGCTAAAATAATAAGGCTTCACCAACCATTCCATGAAGCATATACTGTCTGCAGGGCCATGTGGGGGCTGTAGTATACCAGCTTAGACAGATTGCTCTAAGTGCACCCATGCTGAATAGAAAATTATTTAACAGTTGCTTTTCCTGACAAGTCAATCTGCTTATGCGCATTCCGTTCTTCACAAGTGAACTCTTACTCATGCTATGTAGTCCTGGCTGAATTTGGTCTCATTAAAACATGTTTTTAGATCATTATGTGTATTATGGGCACACATTTTTTATTTAGGAAATCACTAGTTTTAAGTAGAAATAAATGTTCTTCTAAAATGTTCAACATTTTAGTCAAAGATGGGATAACCGTATAACAAATGGATGGGTTAAGCTATATACTTCCATAATAAATATTTGATTTGAAAAAAACAAATATTGATTTTTCTTAAATTATTATTAACAGTATTTCTTTAGGATTAGTCCTACAAACAAAATTATTGTGTGGTTTTTATTTCTGTTTGGTTTAAGCTGGGTTTGAACATAGGGAAATCTAATACAGTAACTAGTCTTTTATATTTATTTTTTGCAGCTATCCCTAACGCATTAGTTTGTCTGACAGAGCTGTAGTAGCTAATACAGTCTCTCTTTTCATTGAAAAAGATAAAAACACTTTGATTGCCAAGGAAAAACTGATCCCTGTGCAGAACACTATAAATTATCAATATACTTTTACTTAGGATTGGATTGACACTATTGTTAATTTAGGTATAGGCCAATGTATACTTATCTTATACTTCTACATTGCTTGTGATGCTGAATACAAACTTTTGCATTGTGCTGGTACACCTTTAAGGTGTTAGGGTCTGACTTAAAACAAGTGTGCTGCAGAACTGAAATAAATAAGTTCAAGCACGTGGGTGAAATGAATGCTATGAAGTTGACTGACAGGACAGAATTTAAATTTTTTAAAATGTAACCCACACAGCTCTGCTTCAAATCTCCACAAAGTTAGATTTGCTTCTTGTTTCTCACAATTTTTTGTCACTTTTTCTGTATTTTTCCAAAGCTGTGCTCGTTTTCCCCATAATCACCTAACATTTCTCTCTAAACTGTTCTGCATTCAGCACCATCGCCTGAGGCTCCCTACATGTCCCAGGGCTCTGCAAGAGCTCCTAAAGCACTTTCAAGTGCTGACACGTGTTTGAACTGAAAACTCCCTGTCTGTCAGCACTTCACTCTTTCCCTACAGTATCCTCTTTCTACCCTTCGCAGGTCGATGTACCTCTGACTTCACAGAAGTCAGCATCTTTCACCATAGCCCTGTGGCAGTTCTTTTCTGCATCTTGTATTTTCCTGGAGAGACTCACTAGTCAGGGAGCCTTCTGGTAGCACAGTAAAAAGGACACATTATTGACTTGCTGCGTCACCCTTGGCCACTTTTGGTTTGACTTTTGGTGTTAGACATTGAATCTCGAAAGGATGAAATAGTTTTCACCATGTAGCTTCACTGTAGAGTCTAAATTGCCTTTCACAATTTGCATTTGGGTGGGGGACGATGCCACAGATCTGATACCTGTATTGGATATCATCTCTGATATTGACTAATTAGCTGGATTGCATGTCAGTAATTTGATATTGGATTCAGTTTACATGAAACTGTTATTTCTTTCTTCTTGCTGCTTATATGTTAATGAATAATATTAACCCTATTTATATGAGGGTAAATTTATTATGTTTTTTTTTTTAACAACAAACATTTATGTCAAGGCTAAAGCCTTCACTTACATGGCAAGATAAGTGGTTCATTCATTCAACAGCTGATATCGATACTGGCCGATACGCTCAGGTATTGGATTGGGTTAGAAAAATCTGAACTGTCCATCTTTAGTTGGCACAATAATTACTGTAATGGTAAAATGATAATGACCTATATCTGCTTGGTTTTGGTTGGTCTAGCTCCCTTGGGACTGGATCCATAACTTGGCCTATTAGGCTACACACAGTAGTGTGGATGGGCTGAGTATCCTACATCTTCTCTGCCCTGGGATTCTACTCTTTTGCCTCAGAGACAACCCACCTCTGTGTATGGCTGCCCTTAGTGATGCCTTGTGTCTTCTGTGGCTTTTCAGAGCCAGATCTGCCTTTAGTTGGCTGCTCTAATTGCTGTAGGTGGCAGAAATCTTTCTGCTCTCGCCACTCTTACAGTACATCTAGTCACCTTCTGGTGACCAACTTTCTCACTTATTCCCACTGAACACAACCACACTTTAAGTCTAAACACTGAATCACCCACCCACACATATAAAAGCACCCACATACCAACACACAAATGATACATATTTTTGAAACTCTGATGAAACACATGCCTACCTACTTTAATGCTAAGTCAATCATGCAGTTAGGATACCTACCATGTTGAGATATCTTTGTTGTAGACCAAAGGTCCCCTAGCACATATAGGCAACCATCTTCTCTATGAGTTGACCAAAATGCAGCGACAGGACACATAAAAGACATATATAGATTAATCCCTTTGGGAAACTAATGTTCAATTTTGGAAAAGTTTCAGTACCACTGTGAAAATGCTACATCTCACAAACACAAAGTTTTAGAATGCTAAGGCTAGATAAAGCCCATAAGCTTTCTAAAATATGCCATGTATTTGCAAAATCCTTCCTTTTCTATGTGAGTTCACATATACGTTTTAACCTTGAAGTGTATTAAGGATAAACCCTATTTGAGTGGTTGAATTTGCTGCAGCTACAGCTAATGAGATTTTATGAACCCTGCCCTCCCACAGGGCAGTGATGGTGAGCCTGGGCCAAGAGGACAGCAGGGCATGTTTGGCCAAAAAGGAGATGAAGGACCCAGAGGATTTCCAGGGCTGCCGGGACCTATCGGACTGCAGGCAAGTGTCCACAAAATCTGCTGCTTTTTTAGTTCCACATTTTTAGCTGTCGGACTCATATTTTGAAAAACAAGACATGCAATTCACGTTAACCACTGTCCCATTGGGTATGCATATGGCTTTTCCCCTGTTGAAGCCATCTAATGCAATAAGACTTACTGCAAACTGCTTTAAACCTATAGCAATTCATCTCCCTGTTTATAATAAATCAAGACAGATCGTATTTTATTAATGCGACTTTGACACCCAATAACACTTTATTTACCTCTAAGTTAATAATGCTTTACCCGCTCAAGGACATTCCTTAGTATAGGTGGGGCTAAAATACAGCACTATTGTCAACATTTTGGTGTTTTCTGTTTGGATTTCGATTCAAATTAATTTAAATCCATGCAGTAAACTTCAATCCCACAGTGTCCTTGGTCCAAAAAATATGATAAACCACTTAAAGCTGTCAAATCTGCTCTTCCACGTCGTCTCTTATGAACATCACACATAAGTTTAATTTCCAAGGGATCTAAAGCACCACATGCTTTCTGCATTGAAGGCACAGAGGGGAGAGTGATCTGAGGGCTTTTAACAATAATGGATTCACAGTTTTGTTTTCAAGCTTAACACACTTTTAGCTGTATTTCTCTTTATTTTCCATGACAGCAGTCAATTGATTTGTGTCGCTGTCACAACAGAGTACCATATTTTCTCATTTGAAAATAAAAGCTTGATGCAATACACAAAGTGTGCACCCTGAATTTATGCATTCCACTCAGGGATTTTTAGTATATGACAACCTGTAGGTTATGGGGACTATTAGTTCAACCATCTAAAAAAGTTATAGAGGAAAGCTAAGTTTTGATCTACGTTTGAAGATTCAGTGGAGGTATAAATAACTGTGCTACAGGCCATTTTTTAAACACAGTTGTTTCTTTACATGGGATTTAAGTAAAATTAAATTATGGGATATTTTTTCAATGTGAGATTCTGTGGTTTTAGTAAAACAGGAGTTGATGCCAGCCTTAATCCAACACTGTGCATAATGAAAGCAACATCAAAGAGCAAAAAATTTAAAACAGTTTTCATGCATGCATGGCATTTCTTTATATGTAGAAAGGGTACAGAAGGTTAAAAAAAAAAAACTAAAGTATGACCCCATCATGCCAGCATTGCTCAACACCAGCTTTGATAGTGCATCCATTGATGTTTTGATCAATCAGCAACAACCTCTTGTAGGAGTGGGGTTAAGGATTTGATTGGAAACCATACAAGCAGTATTTCACCTACAACAGCAGTGTATCACCATAACTTTTAACACAAAACATAAAATGTTATAGTAAAGGAAAAAATTCAGAGAGAGCAGTATTTAAGTGTACTGTATAAACTGAAAGTGTAACAGAAGGACAAACTGCTATTGATACTGTACATAAGCAGAAGAGTTTAGTCAGCCTTAAGAGGATTGTGAAGGAAACACCTTTTATTATCTTCAGGGTGAGTAATGAATTGGATTGCAGCTGGAGTCAGAGCTTTAGGACTTGAAATCTGTGGGAAACAAAATCAATGATAGATGAAGATGCACTTGTATCGTACTTGTAGTAAAGACCTCTGTTTTTTATTTTAAGTTGTTATATCCCAGATTGGTTGATTTTGGGCACTTGAGATAACAAAGGATTAAAACCAAAACAGACTTGTACCATTGTGAAAAAAATGGTCTAATCTGTGAAACATCAAAGATGTTTGTTAAAAACTGTCCTGAACTCTTAATGTCTTCTCGTGTTTGTATTAGGCATTTTGGAAAAAAAAAAAAAAATGCTTTAAATGTTTTAGTACACACTACATTTGGTTTTCTTAAAAAAAGGTCAAATTTGTGAACATTTATCACACTTAGTTTAAATAAACTACATGTTTGAAATGTATCTGTTTTATGGTGGGTAAAGTATGTTTTCGTCTTGGTCTTTCTTAGTCTAGCTGTTAGTTTCAACACATTGGACCAAATTGTCTGGTTTTACACTTAATGAGAAGACAAAGGTAGTAATTTAGCCTTTCAGTGGTTCCCAAAGTGGGGGCTGGCCCCCCTGAGGCGTCCCCATCTAGTTGCAGTGTAAGGACTCGGAACAGAGGACCCAGTATTCAAGGCAGACAGACAGTTGGATAATTCTAAAGCGTTTATTGAAAAACGGCAGATCTGCAGTAACAGCAAGGACGTCTAAGGCAGGAACCCCTGCAGGAGGAAAACACATGTTAGTGACCACGTTAATCTGACGGAGGATGATTATGAACATGTGAGTCACTAACCTGGTTTTATAGTTCAGTCCATGCCCAGAGAACAAAGTTGATTCCAGCCGGTTGGCTGACAACGAGACGCGACGGGCGCCACCCTTAGAGTACCAGACGCCGTAGTCTCAGAGGACGGAGAACAAGCAGGATATCAGATTCAAGCAGACTAAGGAAGGCAGGATAATCCAGTGGGTGGAGCCAAAGCCGGTTCAGAGGACGTGCCAAGGATTCAGAACCAGGAGATCAGAAGTCAGAAATGGTTCAAAAAGGAAATCAGAACAGTGTCAGGAATCAGTTCCAAGTTCAGTTAACAGATAGAATCCAGCAGGAGTCCGAGGACAGAGAAACAGATCAGATGAGAACAGGCAGGCTGAGTGGTTGACAGGCAGAGCAGGTCAGGATCAGGTAATCAGAAACACTAAGGTAATGCTGAAACACTCTTACCACTGGCTCGAGAATATTCTGGCACTGATGACTGGAAGCTGGTTGGTTAAATAGTGACTGGAGCAGGTGACAATAATTAGGGGTGATGAGAAACTGGGCAGACCTTGTCAGGTGAATGATATGAGTAATCCAGCCAGTCATCAGCAGCAAGATTGTCACATGCAGGGGTGGAGTGGTTGAAATAAACTGAATAAAGGAAGTTTTTTATTTTAATTTTTTTTATAGATTACCGTGTTACATAATAAAATAACCAGTTACAATAAAATAATTACTTTTTAAAGGTGATATTTTTTATTTACCGTAAAAGAGATTGTAGCTTATTTAACTAAAAAATTTTACTTATTGTAGTTAGCTTTTCTTTTATCTTTGGAAAAGTGAAAAGGAAACTGTGGGGTAATTGATAAGCAATTTAGTGTAAAAAAAAAAAAAAAGGCCCAACAGCAAAAGTCTGGGAACCATAGTATTAAGGGATTCACTGTTTTTAACAAATTAATAGAGCCTCACAAAAAAAGAAAAAAATAATAAATGATGAAATCAGGAGCTTATGGGGGAAAAGCTAAGCAGTAGCACATTGATTCATTTAAATTGATGAGCTGAAGTTTAAGGAAACTTCTTTTGATAGCAATGAACAAAGAAACGATATACTTCAGAGTACCTCAAAGTCAATTATCCAAGGACCCACTGAGGATGAAATTAGAGCAAAGCTCTGTCGGTCAATAGGACTAGATAACATTGTTATTAAGTGCAATTGGCTTTTAATTGTGCATAATGCACTCCAACTCTACTCTTCTCTTTTAATTATTTTTTTGGCTAAGCTACCCTTCAATACACAGCACCAGCTGCTGCAAGATCAGCTTTTCAATGCAATTATCTGTAGCATTAATGATTTTTGACCAGGGGGAAGGAATGTCGTCGCCCTGAAATCCTTCAATCAATTCGTGCAGTTTGCTGTTGAGCGCTACAGTCCTCCCTGAGAGAATGAATCCTCCAGATTAAGAGGTTAAGATGAAGACACAGAAGAAAATAAATATTACATTTGTCCATATTATAATTCAAGGCTGGTGTGGAAACTTGAATGAGTGCCAAGTCTTGACATGTATTGATTTCTGATGGTGTATGTCAAGGTTTGTTTATTTGGTATTTGCTAATTAAACTCGTACAGTTTTCTTCATTCTTTCTAATCTATATTCTTCAGTGCGTTTTTAATTAACAAGCGTTACACATACAAATTGGATCAGCATTGTTGTTGTTGTTTTTTTTTCATTTTACATGACAAATTATTATATAACAGTTGCAAGGAATTAGTTTACAAGAAATTGTTTCATGCGAGATTTAACTTTCCATTTTTACAACAGTCGTAACAAAAAAACGAACCTCCCATTAAGGGCAAGTTACAAATGGATTCCTTGGCTAATGTATATCAATGAAAATAAAATCTAACATTACATATACATATATATACATGTATATATGTATATATAGATATATATATAGATGTATAAATCATAGCACTGATTGATATCCAATTAAATCAATCCAATTTACTATTACACTCCAATTATTATAGCCACTTTCCATATCTTTATATGTTATACAGGCTCCATCTTTGTGCTTCGGCTATCAAAAAACATAATAACTGCTTTTATATTGATACATAACAGGCAACAATAAACAATGACACCTTTATCCTTTCTAGACGTCCACATTTCTGTGCTGCATTTACACTCTTTGTGTTAAGAATGACTGATTTCCTAAACCACATAGTAGGCATCGCCTCCACAGTCGCATTCGTCCCACTCTGCTGTGGACGTGGATGGATGAAGTTTCCACCCTGTAATTTACACAGGCTGATTATACCCAAGCCTCCCATACCCTTTAATTACAATAGGTGTCCCTTTTGACTAATTGTGTGTTTATGCTCTGGGGCTCAGTTAGTATTGATGCACTCTCCATCGCTTTGCATCCCTTTGCTGCATTTTTTTTAAAAATGTGTCATCTAAAAGTACCTGGTAATGAGCAGAAAGAATGTATATGTCCCTGTCCTTGGACTCTTTAATGTGGAAGGCTGCCTCATTTTACCTTAGCTTCTGTGTTCTCAGCAGTATTTGTCATCTCTGCAGGGTTTGCCTGGCCCTCCTGGTGAGAAGGGAGAGAATGGAGATGTCGGACCAATGGTGAGTGCATCTACCTCTGTAACTTTTCTGTTACAGCGTTCTTAGATTATATTTACATGCACTCCCACTTCAGGGGAATTCTGATTGCTAAACACTTTTATTGAGGGGTGAGTTTGGCAACTCTACAAGGAATACATTTAGATTATTTTGAAGGAAATGTATTGATTTTATTGTGGAGCTTGGGCACCAAATATGTGTCCAGAGCTATTGAATCAAAGTATTTTATTGCAGTGGTATGCATGCAGAGCAAGCACATATGGGTGTATTTCAATAAAGAAATATATATTTTTTAACATAGTTAAAAAGGTAAAACTTATAATTACCTAGGTGGGTTGCACAGGGTCATCATTTTAAACTTTTATTTCTGTAGATTTGTATTATAAATGCTTATATTTAAAAATTATATAAAGTTTAATAAAGCTAATTTTGGATAAGTAGTATCAGTTTGACATAATTGAATTGACTTGAAATCTGTCTTTATTATTAAATTACATTTTTTTCATAAAGTGCCATGTGTTGGAAATTGACCCTATAACTGAACTATATCACTGCCCTAAAACCCAATTGTCAGAAGAAGCCGAATGTGTAGAAAGCTTCAAATCTAAGGAATTTACAGAAAATTAAGTGGAAGGAAAGTTTTTCAGCAGGTTGACGGATTTAGGTTCAAGTATTGTTTACTAGCTCAGATGTTAGTACAATAATATTTTAAGTTAAAGACAATTTGTTTTCAGTTTGAAATTATTTTTCAATGACATACTTTATACACAGTTTATACAAAAACAAAACAAACCATATGGATTTTGTTCTTTCCTTGTTACACATAAATAATGTATTATTTTTGTGTTTACTTAGGCTAAGGGGAATGCAAGGTAACACAATAAAGTGGCAATAAACATCGCTTCTTTGCCTTATAAATATTTGGCCAAATAATTTTTTCTCCGGTTTGAACTAAAGTTATTTAGTAAATATACTGTATTATAGAAAAATAAATCCAGCTCAGTGCATTTGATGTTGACCTGGATGATACAAAATATTTGGTAAAATACTGTTATTTACATTCCAAATATAAAAACCCAGCAGTCACACTGAATGAAACATCTGCATATTTTGTATGTGGTTGTGTAAAGACAGTGTACTATGTAAAAATGCAAGTATGTTGAAAGTCTGACATATCTTTATATTTTATGATAATGGCTGCCATGTTTTCTTTTAAAATAACTAGTGTGCTGTGGTGTTACATCCAAATTAATATAACTATCAACAGCAGATATTTCCATTTTTTCTGTCTGTGTTAGGATGGAAATAGATCTGCTAATAAGTCCAGTAGCACCGCATCATTCTAAACTCTCTTTCTGATAGGGTCCACCAGGTCCGCCCGGTCCCAGAGGTCCACAGGGGTCCAGTGGAGCAGATGTGAGTTTAGCTTTAATTTTTATATCCTTTATTTCATTGAGTTTTGGCCTGAATCGAAATCAGCCAAAAATAAATAAATGGATAACGGATTCAACACGTTTTATGGTTGTGATTTGTATTTAGGGTGCACAAGGTCCCCCTGGAGGTGTTGGTTCAATGGGAGGTGTTGGTGAGAAGGTAAGATACAATAAACTGGAGACTAATCATGCAAAAGTACATTTATCCCAGTTTAACTGGTTTATCAATCTGGTTTATCTGATTTATGTCCTTAGGTAGGTGATTGCTCAAACCTTTTAAGGAGTTACGTGTTCTTTGATTTGCATAGCTGCAAAACATGAAGCATATCTGATTTAACACTCTAATTATAAAGATGTTTATAGATTTTTATGTCACTTTTTTACAGGGAGAAACTGGGGAGGCCGGTAACCCAGGACCACCTGGAGAACCTGGTATTGCAGTAAGTATGAAATTCCAATAGAAATGCTTTTTTATCTAATTTCAGGTGATTTTTTTCCCTGTATCTAAATATGATGCGTTATTTTTTTTAAAGAAAGAAAACAGCCTGTTATTTTGATTCAGACTAGCTCTTAATTAGAGAATTGTATTTTCCAATTAAATTTTTACTTACTATAAATTTTTACCCATCTCCAATTTTTATAAACTAACTATTTTGACCATCATCCCCTCTCAGAGGTAGAGCTTTATACTGGCAGAATACTCCACTCCTCCAAGGGTAGCATATTATTTGGGGAAACATTAATGTTTAAGAAATAAAATAACAACATAGTGTGTGTGCTAAATGAGTTTTAATCACTAATTTGCATGTTAAGTCTAAGAGAAATTAATACTAGGTGCTATAGGTTATATTATGTGTGTATATCTCACAGCTGTTATTGATCCAGGCGAACAGTAGCCAGTGTTTACCAGTGACTGAAAACCCTTTATCTCAGTCATTGGTGTGAGTCTTCTTGTGTGTGACTCCATCAGTGGGTATTGATGTTTCTGCCAGCTGCATCATATCTGTTTAGTGATAAATTGACCCCGTGTAGCAAAGAAAATCAAGGTCAATTCTGAGGTGGCACGCTGGGAGTCTCTAAATAAGAGCTAATGTTTGATAGTTTAACGGATGATTGTGGTCCTGTAGCTATGCTTTAACAACAGGCCATGCGTTAAATGTCCAATTCTGCTATTAGCAGAGTAAAAATAATCTACTGTTAAATTTATCAAGCAGATGATCTGGACTGAATGGAGCATGAAGTTCAGATCTGCTCTTAGCTTAGTAACTTTCTCTCTTACCTCATGTTTTGCTATCCACTGATGTGGAAAACAGACATTTAGCATTTTCTATATAGTTTAGAGTTTGCTTTTCTGGTTCTTATGATTAAAAAGAAACTTTACTGAAATTTCTCTCCAGGGCCTTAGAGGTGAGACTGGTGAGAAAGGAGAAACCGGCCCACCCGGAGCTGCTGGACCCCCTGGTGGCCGAGGACCTCCAGGAGACGACGGTCCCAAGGGAAACCCTGTATGTGGGCTGTTCTTAAACACACACTTTTCCCAGAGCTATGCATCAGTAGAGCTGTCAGTGATAGCACAATTTTTTGACATTTTTCAGTTTAACTGCCTGCTGCCAGAACTGTTGTTGACACAGTGGAACACATCCGAGTCAAACTCAGTCTTCTCAATATCTTGATTTTTCTATAGGGAATTGCCGGCTTCCCAGGAGACCCGGGTCCACCTGGTGAGCCTGGTGCAGCAGTAAGTTTTCCTTTTCTGCTCTTTTTTTTAACATGAAAACAGATGGAGAACTATTTTAATAAGCCTGGCTTACTTATTTTATTATTTTTTTAGGGTCTGGATGGTTTAGGTGGTGAGAAGGGTGATGATGGAGAGCCTGGACAACCGGTGAGTTTAGTTTGATGAGACGTTTTACTTAGTTTCCCATTAAAGATTTAAAAAAAAAAGAAAAACCACAATTCTGACATATTTTGTTTGATTGAAAATGTATTAGAATCTTTGAATCTTATATTCAAATATCCTTTTTTTTCAGCGTTTGCAAAATATATCAAACTTTTTATTAAATTCTCATATATAGAATTTTGGGCAGTAATTGCATTAAGATGAATCACAAAAGAAGCAAAACTTTTATATTTAAATGTTAAATATTCTGCATAAAAGAAAACAGTTCTTTTTTCCAATGACATGCAGAGCTGAGTATCTAACACCACTTAATTTCTCTAAAGTGAGGCTAAGTGTTCCTATATGCTCTAATTTAGGGTCCTCCAGGTCCATCTGGTGAGGCTGGAGTACCTGGTCCTCCTGGAAAAAGGGTGAGTACTTCTCCAAGTGATGCTTTGGATAAGATACTCCTGTTGAGCTCTTGGTCTCTATTTTTAAAGTTCTCTTTGCATGCCCCAAGCTACTTCATTACGCACTGATCCATATTTATAAGGGTGGGCTTAGGTTTGAAATGTATTTCCTTCTGTTTCACCAAAAATGATTCCCACAGAGACAGAGAAGCATAAAGAGTTTGCATTGATTGAAGATAACATTCATTGGTAATACAGACATTTTAATGGAGAGATAAAAGATTATTGGAGGAAATTAGATGTTTATTTAAAGTTCTAACACGTCCTCTTAACTCTTAAGTCCTAAAACCATAGACATGGTTACATAACAGATTTTAATATGAATCATTCAAATTATTGACTGACTGGTTTGTTTCCTTCAGCAGAAATGTCAAACTTTACTTCTAAAGCTTTAGGAAGTGCAAATTTTACTGAGTTATGTGGATCGGGTCTAAACAACAAAAATGTTTCTAAGATGGTGGAATAATCAACAGTGATGGTTAGGACCCTAAAACAGACACAGCTTATTTATATTCCCCTATATGCTAATTACATTCTAAACCAGAATGAATGTGTTTTACAATGTCACTGACTCAGTGTATTCGGCTTGGTTTATTTAGAAAGAAAACTTTTAACTAAACTGTCTGCATATTTGGATTGAATTCTTTTTTTTTTTTAGATGCATTAAGATAATATGTGTTGTAAAATGGCAGTTTATAAATAAAGTGAATTGAATGAATTCAGTGTTTTTTGTTTCTTACTGGAAGTTTCTTACTGACTTCATGCCAGTACCTACCAGCCAGCTGGACATTTTGTGCCTTTTTCTGAACATCTACAGTATAATTTTAATTACTCTATATCTTCAAAGTTTTCTTCTCAGCTTTGACAACAAACAAATGCAACTATGTTAACAATACCACAGACTTTAAGCTAATCTATAAATATCCAATATTGGGAAGTCTTATAATTATTTTGATTGGGTATAATCTTCTGTGTCTAACAAAAATTAACTATCCAAAACAGATAATATCACTGTAAATAAAATAAAATAAATAATAGAATATTTGTCCTTTAAAATATTAAATCTATTATATCTATTCAGAATTTTCCCTGCATTGTAGCATTTTTATAAGTTTACTTATTATAATCTATTCATACATGTTGTTCCATATGATGTTAATCATGGACAGTTTTTGAACACTGACATAGCCTGGATGAGATTTAGAATCTTGCTCACACCCTTTTCCCCAAGACTCCTTATCTCTGATAAATTAGCTTTTTTTCCAAAGTCTATATAAATTTTTCTCATTACATTTTTTTACTGCTCTGCAGAGGAGAGATTTCTTTTAAATAAACAATTAATAAAAGATATGGGTAAAAGTTAAGACAAAAAGATTTACAAAAAGTCAGATTAAGATGATTCTTGCCTATTTTTGATTCCTTTACTGTGCTTCTCCCATTCGTTTTCTGCTATTTTGATATTTGTTTTTTTGTCCTACTAGAATAAAACTTTTAAGGAGGCCTATTTTAACATATTTTTTTAACCAGCTTATGATACTTAGTGGAAATACACCAGTTGAAAATTTTGTAGATAATTCCCGAGTTTTCAAGGTTTTCCCTTAAACAATACGTGTAGGTGCTGTTTGATATATTATTATTGCATTATTGGTATTTAGATATTAATGTGTGGTGCCTGTTTTTCAACTCACAAGGTTTGGCTGGCATAATATACATTAGTTAACAACATATGACTGTAGCTTGACTTTAAATGCAGGTCAGGTAGGGTTGATCATACATTTTAAACAAGTTGGTAAGCACTTTTTATCCCCATAATTTGTATTCCCCTGGCTAGCGCTGAACAAATTAGACTCCAGTTCCATGTCCATATTAATGGACTCTGTAATATAATTTTTCATCCTTCACCAGGGTAATTCTGGCTAAGCCTCCATCCTGGTATCTCCTTAAAAATGACTCCAGTTTGGTGTTCATTGATGCGTGTAACTCCTTGACTACATTAGCACACAGATACACCCACACACTAGTGCCTGCATACACATATTATCCAGGGTTCATAACCTACATGGAGGACCTGTGGCTTTTGTGTTGTGCTTTCGATTATAGCTACTAATGCCACATGTTAGCCCACTTAGGGGCTGTTTCACCAGAGGCTGTGTTGAGAAAAGGCTGATGCATTTGTATCGGCGTGTAAATATTATGTGGGACAGTTGCACTTATCCCGCCCAGCTTTGCAAACCTCTTCCCTTTCTCAAAGTCAGAACAAACTTTACCTAAATGATATGATGGCACTATTTTCAGTTGATTTTAGATAATTTTACTGTAGATTAACTTAATCTGTACTCTGGTTCTTATAAATAGGCTATAAATATCCTGAGGTTATTTGATATAAAGAACTTAATGGTGACTGATTTTTTTTTTCTCAGGGAGGCATTGGACCAGTAGGTCAAGAAGGAAAACAAGGAGAAAAGGGATCTAAGGTAAGTTCTAGTGATCTGGATTGTACAAATCAAATTAAAATTTTTGCACTGTTTGTAATTTTTACTTGGTTTACATTTAGATATTTCAGCCTTTTTAAAATATTGCTAAAAATGATCTGTTTGATCTGAAGTATTCTATTTTAACTCTATATGTTTTCTATTTTGTTTACACATATGTAAAACAAACGTATACCTCCTCAACAAAATAAAATATTTCAGAAACTAAAAAAATGTAAAATATATAACTACATAGAATTTGCATTGTGTAAATAGGAAAGCATACAAGATGGAAAAATATAGATTTCTGTAAAATATCAATAATAATTCATAAAGACAGGTGACATTTCAATTTCATTACATATTAGAATTATTCAATAAAGTTCTATTTCATCCCTACTGATGAATTCATAGAACCGTAGTTACATACCTAACTTTCGTTTTTTTTGTTTTTTTTTATCTGAAATAAAAAAAAACAAAGGAATCTGAAACACAGTTACTGTATAACTTGTGTCAGGTTTTGTTAGTGTCTAAGAAGTTAAGTTAATTTATATTGGTCCTAACATCAGCAGCACCACTACGTTGATGTAGCGTCATTGATTGATGTTTTGCTTTAAGAGGGAAGAGGAATTTTAAACCTTTTAAAAAAGTCCCAAAAACTGTCGGTCTTACAAAATACTAGAAGTCACCCATCTCCAAATGTTTTCATCTGATGTCCTGCTGAATTGTCCTATATTGCTGCAAATTAGCTGTATGAAGGAAATTATGAGGTCCCTAGAGGATCAAGATATTTAATTTTAACATCCTTGCATTTCCACCAGCATCAACGGAAAAAAGTCTAATTTAAGCCATAAAGACAATGTTTCACATCTAAGTCAGATAACATGAAGAATCATAAGGCCAGAACACACAATTTGGGTACGCCTTTTTGATCTCCAATACATCTGCTCAGATTTTTTTTCACTTCTGTGTCTGTGCCATACAATTTAAAACAATTTCCCACATTTGCTTTGGACAGATTATGATCAGTTATAAAAAAGATAAATAACAATCCCAAAGCCCTACTTGACAAATGTGAAGCATCTCAAATAAGAAAAGATAGAGAATTTTCCAATGCCAATATTAAAAACATGATGAGATCTAAATCTAAAGAAAAGATTGCCGCTAAATTCCTGTGCAGTCTGACTAAAATAGACCTGGGGTTTATCTCAGTTGGAGCTACGCAAACCCCTTGTGTAGAATCATTGACTTTCAATGAGCTCTAAACGCCACAACCCTGTTCGACACGATTTTCTGTCGGATCGGATGCAAAATCGTATTCGGTGTGTTCTGGCCTTAAGTCATAATAATGTAACTATGTAGTTAACACCCCCCGGATGATAATTTCAGAATACCAAATCTGATCCTAATCCTAATTGGTTGTCAAAACAAGCATAATTACCTCAAGTCAATCAATAACGTGCACCTCCTGGGATTTAACACATGAAAACCTTTAATTGCACAACATTCTAGCCCCTCCCACTTCTCACTTCCTCTTGTGCTTTGACTCTGAAACCAACATGAGTTTTCAGACTTTGAACCTGCTGAGTATTACCCTATGTTAGAGTTCTTGAAAAGTCCTTCTGGTCGGATGGTTACCATTTAGTACTATATAGGTCATTCATTTTTTAGTGACTAGTCCGGAGGATGTTGTTTTAAAAGGTTTGGCTACAGTTAATCTGCTAAGACCCTCCAGGTATACTGAAGAACAACGCTCATATATGCATTTTACACCATTAAAGAACTTAACCTAACAAATGTGACTCAAAAATCCATTGTTCACTCTCCTATATACATTTTACCATACGTTATTTGCAGGCTTTGGCAGGGAATTGTTTTACATCATTTAAAGAATAATCATGATAAAATTGTTTACATTCTTGACAAATACTCTCCATCACACTTTTGAAATATGAAAACGGTGCATTTTTAATTCCAGGTTTACTGAAACAGAAATAAAGTCATTATTTCTGATCAAAGACCTTATTTTAAAAGTGGTTCTTTAGATTTGGTAAAGTTTGGGGAAAGATACTGAATCACTGAACTGAATAGGTTGTTGTTATGTTTTTTTGTTGTTTTTTCTGAGGCTAAGATCATCATCTTTTCCATTTTATTTAGGGAGAAGCTGGATCGGAGGGACCTGTTGGAAAAACTGGACCTGTTGGGCCTCAAGGTCCCCCTGGAAAGCCTGGTGCTGAGGGTCTGCGTGGTATTCCTGGCCCTGTTGTGAGTTGAGCTAAAACTTGATGCCCTATGAAATATGTAGTTATTAGTGGCACTCCTTGAATCAGGGGTTGCTGAACCTAATGTTCAAAAGTCAGAGAGTGATTTCTAGATAAGGTCAAAGGTCGCTCAGAAGCAAATTAATTCGATTTTTATCTCTATTTGATTCTATTTTTACATATTTAACTACATTATTTTTCACTTATATTTTATGCATACGAATTATCAAAATAAACTGACCTTTACACCATGACCTTCGATTCATTCATTTATGTTAGGCTACATCTATTACAGAAACTGTAAACCAATAATCACATATGTAATTAGCCAAAGTTGTTACTTTCAACAAAAAACTATGCTTAACATTGCGCTTGCTTTCTACAGTTTTCTGGAAGCTTTAAGTCAGATTGAAGTCCCCTAAGAAGTTATTTTTTAATTGAGTAAAAAGTCCTTCGAAACTTAAAAAAAAAAAATGTTTTAATAACAGAATAACATAAAAAACAAATCTTATATTCATTCAAACAAAACAAATCTGTTATAATTCAAGATGTGTTATTGAAAATCAGTGGCAAAAATCTGTGACTGTATGTGATTATCTAATGTAACACCTTTGATACAGCGATACAGTCTTTGGTCTCAGACTATTTGTCCACGAAATTGTCTAGCCAAAACAATTGGTGGCTATGAAGATGGGAAATGTGGTATATTGCATTTACAGGATTATAAATGCCTAATACAAATGATACACACTAAAAAAATCAGAGTATAGTTTAGGAAAAAAAGTTAAAATTGATCTTTATTTAGATTGCCAGGCATTCTTGCTCAATTCAACAATTTGTCTGACCTCAACTGAAGTTGTTATAGCTGCAAAGGTGACTATGTACACCCAATGGTTTCACGACTGGATCTAAAGGTTGTACTTTTTGTGAAGATAGATGTTTGAATGTTTTTGATTGCTGCTTCCAACATGACCTGGCAATAAGGGGCAAACAGATTTCTAAATCTGGGATAATATAGAATAGGTTGCAACAAACAGAAGTCATTAAAAGGTATTTTCTATTTTACCCTTTAAACATCAGTTTAAATGGTTCACTGACACTTTTTAGAAAAAAAAACATATTATATAGATCACATCTAGAAATAATCAAAGTCTGTCATATTTCATGTTTTTTACTTTTTCAGTTGTATGATTTTGCCTGTGTTTTAGTTTTGGGCAGATGGAGTGCCCTAAACGCCAGCGGCAACCTGCTTCAGATTAACAAAGCTTTCAGTGTGGATGTTGATTGTAGGCCAAATTAAAAACCTAAGCATAACCAATTTTATTTGTTTTTTTTTCAGGGTGAACAAGGACTGCCTGGTGCGTCTGGTCAAGATGGTCCCCCAGGACCTATCGTAAGGCTGTCTTTTCTGTCACTAGCATCTATTAATGCCTTTAAATCCAATTCACATGTAATACACAATGCAAAAAAACATCTTAAATTATGGTCTTCAAAACCTCAGTGATATGAGAAATAGTTTTATTTTTCATAGTAGAATTTACATGACAATTAAGTTAAGATGTTTTATGGAATGCATACAAATACCCAAAAAAGGCAAATAAACATGTTTCCTTTGATTGATAAACATGATTTATCAATTGCTCTTATTTCCTCTCCTTAGGGACCCCCTGGACTTCCTGGCATGAAAGGAGACTCTGGATCCAAAGGAGAAAAGGCAAGACATTATTATAATACTAATCATATAGCCCTTTATAGTGAATTCCTTATATTCAATAAGTAATCTTACCCAAAGCTTACAAATCCAGCAACCATCTAGGCATGTGCACCTTTAGTTTGTTCACCCCCTCCCAGAGAGATACAAAGCAGCTGTGCTCTGTGTGGCTTTTTTTATCAAGTGGACTAAATGAATATGTATTAGAATAAAAACATCGTCTTTGCTAAATTCACTGTTTTAATGCCAGATTCAAAAGCAGACACACAACGGCTGGTGTAAAGAAAAAAACTGCAGTAAACATAGAAATTATTGATAGGCAAATGCTTGACTCTAGGCATCCTTTCAACTCACCAGGCACTATGTATAAATTTGCATTCATCCCCCCCAGTAGTGACATATGCTCAAAAAATGAGCTTCTGTTGCTTTATTATTATTGTTATTTTGTAACTTGTTTAAATGAACAAATGTTCCTTTTCCAGGGTCATCCTGGTCTAATTGGTCTGATTGGACCCCCTGGTGAACCTGGAGAAAAGGGAGACAGAGGTCTGCCTGGACTTCAGGGTACTGGAGGTGGCAAGGGAGAACCTGTAAGTGCATGTCATAAGAATAGCTATTAATCAAAACATGTTCATTGGGTTTTATGAGTTATTGGTGGATTAATTTCCTCTTGGTGCAGCTTATCATTAAGCACTGATGAAATCCATCTTGTTGTATTTCATAAGGGCATTGCTGGTGCACAAGGTCCTCTTGGACCTCCTGGTCCCCCTGGACTTCCAGTAAGTTTTATTCATGTTGGAAATAGTCTTTTTTTTTCTGCCTCATTTTGACTTACCTCTATCTTACATTACTATTGACTTATTTTTTTACCAGGGTGCTCTAGGACAGAAAGGATCTAAGGGATCAGTTGTATGTTACTTTCAATACTTTCTTGGATTCTTGGATGTTTTTTATATTTAGTATTTAAGCGTTCTTAATGCCCCTGTCATGTTGTTTGCATTGTTTTTTAGGGCTCAACTGGTCAGAAAGGAGACCCTGGACTCATTGGACCACCTGGACCACCTGTAATTATACATTTATCTTGTTCCATATAATATAAAAGGGTTTAAGTTTCAAAGATTACTTTACCAAGAATATAATTTCTTTGAGAAGGTAAATCATAGCAAAATTTTGTTTTATTATCCAAATACATTTTAATATAATAATTCAAAGCATTTATTTTAAGAAAGACCAATTTCACACAAATACATTTAAAATAAATACATTTGATAGATAGATAGATAGATAGATAGATAGATAGATAGATAGATAGATAGATAGATAGATAGATAGATAGATAGATAGATAGACAGACAGACAGACAGACAGACAGACAGACAGACAGACAGACAGACAGACAGACAGACAGACAGACAGGTTTTGGATTAATTAGAAACAAGTGATAGAAAAGGATGAGACATACTTGGAGCTGATTGGAAAATAAAAGGAAACTTTTCAAAAACAGGATGAATCTGGGGGGAAAAAATATAAATAAGCACCCATCTCAGATATTTTTGTTAACAGACACTTTCCTTCTAAAATGATTAAGTTAAGCTATTTGCTAAGAATTACAACCAAAATATAGATTTTTGTGGTAGAAACAACACCAATAATATTGACTGCAAACTGCAGACAACCCAACAAACGCAAAGTAAACCATAGACATATGGAAATTATGGGAGCCATCTTGGGCAGGTCGACCTGCTACCTTATCAGGCCTATCAGAATACTCTTAACCCCACTAAGAATATTTAAATATGCTGAACCATTTGTTTATTTTCAGCAAAAGACAAAACTGTAAAAAGTGGTTTAAAATTCACTGATTATCTACTCTTATATTATCTCTATGAGGTAAACTGTTTGCATGCAGTTTCAACAGCACCACAGGAAGATGATTCTGGTGGGCCAGACACAGAACCTTGAGGGACACCTGCTGTGGCCTTTACTGTACAAAAAAGAAAATATAATCTGTACAGTTACAAATTTGTATAGCTATATTAAAAAACACTCAATGATTTAATCTGAAGTTAAGCCAAAAAAAAAAAGATTATGCATTTATGACTGTCTCATCAGTACTTTATGGCAGACAGGAAATGTATCAAATTTCAATCAAACTTTATTCTACACAGCAGTAAAGTTTCTCTTGACCAGAATAGAAATGACAGCTCTAAAGAGAGTCGGTTAGTAAAAAGAGATTCAATTATAATTTAGACTTTATGGTTTGAGGGTATATTAAATCTTAGTATAACGTCTAATTTTCTATAAGTGCTAATTTTTTATCTTATGTCCTGCAGGGTCCACCTGGTGACATGATTCAGCCGCTTCCCATTCAGCAGTCTGGCAAAAAAAGCAGGCGACAGGCTGAGATGCAAGGGGATGAGCCTTTGACAGACTATGGAATGGAGGGGCCGGGAGCGGAGGGAATGGATGATGTTTTTGGATCACTTAACAACCTCAAACAAGACATTGAGCGCATGAAGTTCCCCATGGGCACCCAAGACAACCCCGCCAGGACCTGCAATGATCTGCACCTCAGCCAGCCCGATTTCCCAGATGGTACAATGATAAAAAAAAAAAAAAGATTGAGCATTACTCCTTGATAGCAGAAATTAGTAGACTTTTAAATAGCTAGTAGATTAAAGGGAAACAAGAATTGGAAAATATAGAGGATGTGAGCTGTTTTTTTGATGGTTTGTCATGGATCTGTTTCTCTTTCAGGTGAATACTGGATTGATCCCAACCAGGGCTGCATCGGAGACGCCATCCAAGTGTTCTGCAACTTCACAGCAGGTGGAGAAACATGCATTTACCCAGACAAGAAATCAACAGGAGTGAGTATATTGTTGTTACAACACTACATCACATTGGTCAGGTAAAATATGCATTGTTCTTTTTACTGGTTTAGTAACACTTTATAATCATGTAAGGGCAACTTTAAGACAATACTGAAATAATAATCATGTTTTTTTAATTTTTATTTCTTTTTTTGCTGGTATTTCTTGTAGGTTAGAATATCCAACTGGCCTAAGGAATCTCCAGGTTCATGGTTTAGTGAATTCAAGCGTGGCAAGATTGTGAGTCAGACTTACAGAAATACCTTCCAGAATATATTGATAAATTAATGTTTTTGCTGCTTGCTTAAGAAATGTCTAAAACTTATATAGTCACTGCACTATATATATATATATATATATATATATATATATATATATATATATATATATATATATATATATATATATATATATATATATATAATCTTTTCCCTCCTACTTTTCTTCTTTCCCCTCTGATAACTCTGTAATTTTGTTTACCTCCAAACCCTCCCAGCTGAACTATGTGGACGTTGGTGACAACAGCATTAGCGCTGTGCAGATGACCTTCCTGAAGCTGCTTAGCTCTTCAGCACGGCAGAACTTCACCTACATTTGCCATCAGTCTGTGGCTTGGTACGACGCCAAGGCCGATAACTTCGACAAAGCGCTCCGCTTCCTGGGCTCCAATGATGAGGAAATGTCTTATGACAATAATCCCTTCATCAAGTCTCTGATGGATGGCTGCTCGGTAAACAGACATTTCAAAGTTTCAGTTTGCAATTAAAGTTTTTTCTAAATCCCATGAAATCCCACTAATCCTTACAGACATGTAGAAAGTTAGAGAAAAAGGGTGAGAATAGGTTCATATTTGACATGGCAGAAACAGTTGCCATCATAAGGAATATCCTAGCTTAAAAAATTAAACTAATGATAAAATTGGATGCTAATATTATTGCTCAACTAAAAAGGAGAGGAATTAATGGAAATGTTTAGTATCCTAAAAAATACATAGATTTCCAATTATTTAAATGTTTTTTTGTTAAAAATAAAGGGTTATTTTAAGATTATTTAACATTCTCTATTGCTTCTAATGTTTTGTAATTGCACTTGGGTCATATAGCTCAACTTTACCCCTTTTTGTTTTTTTGTGCAGATGAAGAAGGGTTATTCAAGGACAGTGTTGGAAATTAACACACCTCGCATTGACCAGTTACCCATCATTGATGTGATGATAAATGACTTTGGGGAATCCAACCAGAGGTTCGGCTTTGAGGTTGGCTCGGTGTGTTTCCTCGGCTAGACCCGTCCCTCTTCTCCCCAGCTGCTGAAGGACTATCTGAGAGAGTTGGCAATAACACCCACATAAGAGAGCCTTTAGCCACCACCTGTTCTCCGCAACAAAGTAAAAAACCTGTTTTCTTTATGGCAAAGAAGATCCAACAAGCTGGGAGAAAGACAAGAGCATGCCTTCACCCTGCTTTAAAAACGCTTACCAGGGGAAACTCCTCCTCGCCCTTGTAGGGCCAGAATCAAATGACTTTTATTTGAAATGAGAGTGACATCAGGAAAAGAACTTTTGATGCAGTGGTGGACAGTTGCATACTTAAAGCATTGGCAAGAGGATCCGCTCACCCAAAGCCCCGTCCTCCCTCCTCCCTAGACCTCCCTCCTCCCTAGACCTCCCACCTGTCCTCTCTGCATGCTCCAAGTGATGCTCTGTTTACATCACAGAGGTGCTTTTGTGCAGAATTGCAAAACACTTAAGGTGCTACCAATAGTGCATTTGAAACAAACTGTAATTAATAATATTTGAATTTTGTACATTACTGTTCCTCTCTGAATACACTCTAAAACCTGCATGTACTTCTTCAGTTTTAGTTAAATATTTGGTCAACTTTGTTAGAATACATTTTATAAGGATATTTAAAGTTTCTTAGACTGTGTTTGAAAACATCTATGAAACACATTTGACAAAAGCTTCAATTTGTAAGTATGAATCGATCCTTTTGTAAATATTACAAGTTTTATCCTGTTGAATTACCTTAGACATCAACTGGAACATGACCTCTAATTAAAAAAAAACAAAGCCGATAATGTATCCAGTAGGAACCTAAGCCATATTTAAATGAGATTACCATATAAATATAATAAGAAAGGGTTACTATTCCAGCTGTAATACCTCAATTTCCTTAAAAAATCTGCAGACACGTCAAATTTGCATTTTTTGTGATTTTTAACTAATAGCATTAATATTTTTATGACCATAAAATGTGTCCAGTTGTTTTCATACAATCCCAGAGAGGACCTGTGGATATTTCCTTTGTAACAATGAACAGAATGCTCCCATGTGCCTTAAATTGTTCATTAAAAAATATATATATTAAAATTGGGTTCTGAAAAAAGGTGGTTTGAATGTTTTTGTTTTTTTAGTTTCAGAAACAAGTAGTGTTTGCTTTTTATTTTTCTATTTTACAAAGCTTATATCCTTATCTATTTTCTCTTGGAAAAAGAAACACAGGATAATTTGTATTTGGGTCTTTTTTACTAAATTTTTCTTTATTTGCTTTTGGGTTTTTTTTTTTCTCTCTTTCTCCGACTCGGATTTTTTTTTTGGCATTTCTGCGTTATTGACGTAAAGTTCTGGAAATCAAAGCCACTTTCTAAAACCTGTGTAATCACAGTATGTCTAAAACCTATGTACAACTGCAATAAAAGTTTGGTGCTTTGCTAAGTGCACATTGCAATCATTTTGCGTTCCCTTGCTAAATGAATTGTTCGAGTGTAAAGTGGAGCCATTCTGTAATACTGAAGTGCTCTTTTTCCTAGTTTACATTGAGCTGAATCCTACATAACGCCACTGCAGTTATGTTTTTTTAAAAGCACGGCAAAACCAGGAGTTGGATAATCATGCAACATGGGGAACCCACAGTATTCATACCTCCTAAATGTTTTTAAATCCTGTCACTCTACCCAACAAATATTGATAAATCTGAAACTAATTAGGAAGAATATATACTTTTTATTTATCTAGTTTACTTCTTTTTACATATAAGAACCATGGGTTTGTTTTGAAGCCGTTTTACTCAAATACACCAAAATGTACTGCCAATATCCCTGCATTTCTAAAGAGATTCAAGAAGACTCTGACTGAAAGCATTCACTTCTTCATTTCAATGAAAAATATCTTTGTAGCAACAAATGCAGAGGTTATACATGTGTCCAAAGGAAAGAGTTGACCTTTGACGGCTTGTTTTTCTTTAAGTCAATTACTGTGATGTCACTACCCCAACAAATGATGGAAGAAATATTGTGTCCTCTGTCCCTCCTTCAGTCAAGTCTTTTATCCAGGGGATAGTGGGTAATAGTTTTATACTTATTCCTATTTTTCCTGAAATTAACATTCGTCTTCCTTGATTTTTTTTTCACAAAGTTGTCCAGCACCTCCTATCCATTGTTTTGGTCATCTCTGCTTCTTGTATAATCAGTTTGGAACTTAATGTAAGCATGTAAAAAGTTATTATCTGAAGTCTTCTGAGAATATCAGTAAATAACCATCAATAAGACCAAGAAACACAACCAACAGTTTAAGGATAGAAGTGTTGAGAAATGGAAGGCAGGGTTTAGATCTATCACAATGTCCGTAGTCTAGAATGTTTAAAGGACACCATTTCATCCAAAATAACAAAAAAGAAAAAACTGGTTACAAGTCCAAGAAAGAAATTGCTATCCAGCAAGACTAATAACTCTTAAGGCAGCATAAATTAGAGGAAAATCAGGGGTACCCAAAAAAATATGAAGGAGCTGCAGAGGTCCACATTAGAGCACTCTGCAGAAGATTTCCCACTGAATTTCTGAGCATTACCACCTTCTACTGGTGCCGCTTTATTTACTTCCACACCCAGTACATGCATAAGCCCTGGTCACACACCTCGGTACATTAAATATGGTGGTGATAGAACTAAGCGTTGAGGGAAAAATGAAGATATAGGTAGAACCATTTTGATGGAAGACATGTTGGAAAACAGACAAGACCTTTACCTTGTAGCATCTTTAAAAAGTACATCTTTAAAGCTCTTTAAATCCACGACTCAGCCTGCTACCCAGCCAAGTGAAAGCAGTGGTTGTGCTATGTCTGATTTTGACTCAGATGACTCCAATTCAACCTCCATCCCCTTCTTCACCATAGTAGCTAAGCTCTATCTGGCTTTCCCATGGTGCTTCTACAACCTTGTCTTTATGAGACTGTAAATCCTCCTTGACTCTTAGGGCCGGAT
>NW_015151375.1:25818-30030 GCF_000732505.1 Cyprinodon variegatus | reverse complement strand
GAGTTTTTTTTTATATTAAAATAACATATTGTATGTTATATACCAGGTTTATTTCAGTTCTTACCTAGGCTCAATAATTTTCCTCCTGGAAGTGTCCAAAGAACCACAAAAGCAACTAAATTTAAAGGAACTCCAGTGATAAATCCCATACTAGCTGTTGGTTTGTGTTGTCAAAGGTGATTTTTTTTTTTTTTACAGCATGGTGGTGTCATATTCACCCCCATCAAAAATGAGCAGAAGAAATTACTTCTGTGTTCACACACCTCAATTTCAATTCTTAACTTTCTGGAATATACACACAAAGATTGCATGAAGCGTAATTAACAGCACAATCTGTATAATGTTGACATGATAATAGCTCACAGCTTTTATCAGTGCCTCTCAAGTGTCCAGAAAAAAATGCAAATTTACCATAATTATCTTTTAGTTCCAGGGAGTCTGTTTTCTCACTGGGGTATGAAAGTGTGCTCAACAGAAGGGTGTTACTTAAGAGTAATGTTTTGCATAATAAATGTTGCAAAGAACCAATAATGAGTCCTGACACAAAATATACTAATAGCAAACAAACTGTCCAAGGTTTACCACTTATAAGAAGTATATCTTTTGCAAATGCTTTTATGTATTCACGTTTTCAGATTTTCAAGTCCGAGGGCATGGTTACCGACCACACAAAAGATGGACTGCTGCCTCCACATATAAGGCCAATCTCTGCTGCAGGTGGAAAAGTTCAATAACTATGGTGTTGTGTAAACGCAGAGAGGCCTTTTTAAGTGTAACCAGAGTTGCAAGGGAATTTAGGTATAGACATTGACTGTCAGTCTAACTGAATAGAGTTTGGCCCGAACCATTCCATTATAGATCATACTTTATTTTAAGGCTCATCCTGTTGGAAGGTCAGACTCTAACCCAGATTAAAGTTGAACAGCATTTGACAGGTGATTCAGCTGATCAGCATCCCTATTCCTGCTCAGTAAGAAAACTCCCCATACTTATCTTAGGAAAGCTTTAGCATGATTTCTGTTCCTCCAACATCATTGGAGGCTGTCTTTATTAGGGACTTGTAATGGCTTTCTTTCAGTAATACATTTCTTCTTCCCCCACTTTGACTTGGGATAAAGGATTTTTCTTGAACCCACTTAATTCAACTTTGTTTACTTTGTGAACGCCTTACTAACATTTCCTTGTTGCAACAAAGGTTATACTTTAAGAATCAGCATTTTGCAAACAAGAATCCAATCCTACATCCCAAGTTTTGCTGTGTCTTCTGGGGCATTGAGAGCAGTTTGTCTGCTTCACTCTACGTTTCCAAGTTTTTGTTTGGCTGGAGCCAACATGTAGTCTTTCCAGTAGAGTTATTTGCATGAGAAAACATTTGATGACTGGCATTCACTGGTCTGGCTGCCTTTCTCTTGCTCAGGAAAGCAGCAAGCCAAGAATGGTTCTGGGTTTATTCGTTTTCAGCATCATACAGTAGTGTGACGTGTTATTTTTGGTAGGCTATATGTATTGTCTGCACTACTATGTTATCTTTGAAGGAAAATTAAAAAGAAAAAAAAACGTTTTTTTGCAATTCATTCAGAGACTCCAATTTGACCAACATTTAAATTTTTCCAAGACCTTAATGGTTATCTAAATTAGTAAAACTGAAACCTGGAAGCAGATGCAGAAGTAGCAGAAGTTTCAGATAGCTAAATCCTCAACTAAAATGTTTTTAACCTGCTGTTAAGTAAGTTGAGGGCAACAAGATTTTTTTTTTATTTCATAATGCAAATGAAGTTAAGTAACAGGCTCAGATGTATAAAATGGGCCATAGGGTCACTACTGAGGCAATAGGGGTATGTTAGTCACTGGCTCTGACCTCTGTCTGCTTTTAGTTAATTGTTGGTTTGCCAATCAATTTGTTTTTGTGAGAGGTTTTGATTGGAAACAATGAAAAAACAATCCAGTCCATTCCCTAAGAATATTTTCAATCATATTACAAATTCTCAGTTCATTTGAACTAATGTTTTGCAAAAATATTTACCCCAAAGTGATGTTTTGTTTGGCTTTTTCTTTTAAATCAAGTGTTGGACTCTTAAAACACCCCCATCTACGCTTGATATGTACAGTACATTTGAAATGAGTTGTCAGTAACATCACTGTAGACAATCCCTCTGGGCTTTCAGGGGGTTCTACTATTCTGTTCACACTGTTAAATCTTTACCTCAGGGTTAAAAACATACAATTACATCAACACAAACACATTTATTTCAATACATATGCTAAACCACACCCTCACACATATACACACCTACGCACTAAAACACAATCATCCTAAATCGTTGAAGGTCATACAAGAACAGGCTACAATAACATTACTGTTCTGTATACTTTGTTACTTGACCGAATATGTGTTTAATAAAGTTAGGATACTGTCTTGAGATATCATTTTTGTAGAGAAAAACTGCTCAGGCACATGAGGGCAACTACATGTCCCATTTGGTATTCCTGAATTGCATACAGACAGAGACAGAGCGGACTGTACTTTTTGAAAAAAACTAATTTAATTACTTAAATAAGCTTTACAAAGTTATAAAATAAAAACTGACTATTATGGGAACCATTCTGAAACCTCTGAAGATAACTTTACTTAGAGGAATTCTTTACAAAATGAAGAGCTTTTTGGACAACTCAACACATCAACTTCAAAAGACTGTTGAAGAACAAAAGGAGTTTACAGGAGATCCTTCCTGACTGCAACTATCAACATTCAGTAAAAGCCTTGAAAAGAAACCCTGTAAGAGCTACAACCCTTTTTAATTACTTTATGAATCCACATTGGTTGCAAAAACAATATTAGATCCCATTATTTTCTTTGACGCATCTTGATCTGATTAGTGGTGAGACGTTTAGCGACATATCATTTGACCACTGTTTGTCTAGGTGATGTCCTAAAACAAAGTTTTGGGGGTATTTGGATATTTGGCAAATGTTTTGGGGAATATATGGTCTAATTTGGATAGAAGACGATGAGTTTTGCTGATTTATTTAAGTACTCACAGGCAACTGAGGCAGAAATCCAAAAATCCAAAATAACAAATACAGAAAAAAACTGAATCTAGGAGACATCAGGGACAACATGCATGAGGAGCCAGGAAAAGATGATGAACTAGCACTGAGGAAATGCACAGGGAGAGTATACAGTATATAGGAGACAAAACAAAGACTGGACTAATGAGCTGACAAGGATCAGGGGTGGCTGGAAGCAGCTAGAAGGAAGCCAAGAGGAAATGAAACAAACACAAGGGGGCAACAGAGAGTACCTCAAGAACACAATACTGGTAGAAAACAAATACAAAGAAACTAAAAATAAACTTAATCAGAGGGCAGAACCCTGACAGAGTCTGGTCAGGGGCGATCAGCCTCTCACGACCACCTTCCGATCAGGAATCCTGAGGTCAAGGATTCTTTTTCTTCTTCCTTTGATGTAAACACAGAAGCACGGCAGGGGTGCGGGTGAACTCACACTGTATGACAAAACCCTGCGGTTTCGTCATACAGTGTGACCTGTAGCTGCACACAACGATTGAAAAAAATAAAAAAAAAATCACACAGTGTATGCCTTATGCTTTAGATAGAAAACTGAATCAATTTGACTGTATGATCCATTTATATTGTAAAGTGCCTTGAGATGACGTGTTGTGAATTGGCGATATAAATAAACTAAATTGATATTGAAGTAAGCCAGTTAACCTAACAGTCATGTTTGTGGACCCATGCATGTACGGAGAACATGCAACACGGAGAGAACATGCAAGCTCCATGCAGAAAGACCACGGGCCTGGAATCTCACCCAGAACCTTCTAGCTGCAAGGCATTAGTGTTATAAACAGTGTCACCAAGCAGCTCAGCTATAAAACAATTTCCCTAATTTTTTTGGAACTCACAAAACCTGTATTTTTAGTAGAAAATCTCCTTAATCTCCTTAAAAATGAAGAAAGGATCCTGAATATATATTAAACCAATTGGTTTACATCCATAAGCTCTAACAAACTACTTTGCATTAGAGAACAATTATTACTCATCCGCATGTGTTTTTGCTGACCAATAAAAGAGACAGCTTTCAGGGTTGAGAAGAACAGACCTTTTGTAACAGATGCGATGATTCATGCAGTTCTGCAGGAATACACAAACATTTTGATTCAAACTAAATTAGAAAACACAAGATCTCTT
>NW_015151375.1:15747-25478 GCF_000732505.1 Cyprinodon variegatus | reverse complement strand
ATAGAAAAACATGAGAACTAACATAACTCTAGAACTTACAAAAAAATAGGAATTAAACCAATAAAACTAGAAAATAAGGAGCAAAGTAAAGCACAACATAACCAAAACCATGACAGACACCTTGCTGCAGCAAGAGGATTATGTAAGTATAAATGAGACAACTCTTTTTAGTTTTTTAAATTTAGCCATTTCTAGAAATTCTGGTCGAGATGGAGGAGTAGCAACAATCTTTCAGTCTGATTTACTGATAACTCCAACGTCAGTTAATTACTCCTACTCTTTTCAACATTTAACCCTTAGTTTGCATCCAAATTACAAAGCAACAAAACTTCTTCTTTGTGTAACTTTGTGTTACACAAAGAAGAAGAAGGTCCTTACTCTGAGTTTTCAGAGTTCCTATCTGATTTAGTGTTAAAAACTGACATGGTCATCATAGTGGGGGATTTTAACATCGATGCTGATAATGACGGTGAGCTTAAATGCAGCTTTTAATGCTATCCTAAACTCAATTTGCTTTTTTTCAAATTGTGAGTAGTTTTACACATTCTCATCTTCATGGTGTGGACCTTTTGCTGATATGGCATCGTGTGTGAAGAAATTACAGTATTTCCTCACAACCCTACCCTCTCTGACCAATTTTTAATAACCTTCAAAATTAAACAGAGTTATCTTCCCCCCAAAAAATTATTAAATTTAGCAGATCATAATTAGATAAGGGTTGTCGATCTATATTTTCCCATCCTGCAATATTTGCTAATTCAATCTATTAAATTATGTTTTCCATGTTTTTTTCTCATCATAGTAGCTTCATCTGGTCTGTTCCTGTTTGGATGTGACACAATCTCGGATAGAAATATCAGCTGTGCTGCTGCAATCAACAACTTTATGTAGATGTTGGAGCTTGGCCTGTTTATCAGTGTAGTCCTGTTTCTCTTACCGTGATTAACCCTATATGCTCTCTTTTATCCTCTGAAATGGGAGCTGGCTGGGAGCTCCTCTTCCTGGCTGCCTGTTTCCGGGTGGGGTCGCCTGTGGAGCTGGTTGACAGTTACCTTTTTTTTTTTTTTTATCTCTGCTTCCTTCTGTATGTCTGTTTCTGTCTCCTTGAACCGCAATCAACCTCGGCAGACGGTCGCTCACACTGAGCCTGGTTCTGCTGGAGGTTTCTTCTTGTTAAAATAGAGATTTCCTCTCCGCTGTCGCTACAAGCATGTTTGTTGTCAGGAATTGTGTTTGATTCAATCATATAATTATAATAATTGAACTCACACTGGAGGAATTTACCCCTGCATTTAACCCAGCCCCTTGGGGAGCAGTGGGCTGCCATTGCACGGCGCCCGGGGAGCAGTGTGGAGGTTAAGGGTCCTACTCAGAGAGCCAGAGTGCAGGCTAAGGGGATCGAAGCTGATACATGCAACCTTCTCAGAGCAAAAGCGCACTGCTCTAACCACTAGGCCAACACTCCCCCATGAGTCAAAGCAATCCGCTGGTTTTCGTTAGATAGAAAACTGAATCCATCTGACTGTATGATCTGGTTGATCTGTCTCTGTAAAGTGCCTGGAGTTGACATGTCTTGTGTATTGGCACTATATAAAGAAACAGAATTGAACTGAATTGAAAACATGAAGACATGTGAAGTTGCAATACAGAGGATTGTAAATAGAATGCCCTGCATGTAAATGAGTCCAAATAGACATTTGAATTGTATAGCCAAAGCATGAATTAAAAATGTAACATTCCGTTCCAAAGACAAATATAATATAGAAGACCACTATGAAATAGTGGTAAAACTATTTATCCGTCATAAACCTGTGTTCTCCTTAAAAATAGAGTGAGCCTGCTGAAGGGATCTATGATGACAGCTTGACACTTGTTAGGAAGAAAAAAACACAAAGGCAGACAAAAGTGTGACACTGTTTTTGACACTCTAATAACCTTTTATTACAGTGTACAAAGCCGACCACGACATCATTTGGGTTGTTTTGATGACAAAAACGTCTCTAGAGGCATCAGTGATATTATCAAATGAGCAAAGTGGTGGTCAATAATCCTTCAGGAACTATTTAACTTGCGATTGCAGTCAATGTTCATTCCCAGGTGTCTTTCTGAGAACAGATTGCTAGTCTATCTCAGAATAACACAGATGGAGAGAAAAAGAACCACGCATGTCTACATACTTGAAAAAATTGCAATTAGAAACTGATTAGAATAGCATTCTTAGGAGTGTGGAAAAAAATAAAAAGCTCTGCAAAAGGTTTGCCCCTGTGCACCCTGATATAAAAAGTTGTATGAGAAATGGCATGCATTTACTTTGGTCTATTTTAAGTCAGGACAATTTACCAAAGTACTTCATACTACACCCAGTCAGTGATAGTGACAAGCTACATTATAGCCACGGCTGCCCTGGGGCTCACTGACAGAAGCAAGGCTGCCATGCACAGGTGGCGACAATGATCATTTTAACCACAACCATAAGTACATTTAATTCAAATTATAGGTTATAGAATGAGTTGAAATAATCAGCAATTGCAAAGGGAAATGAAAACAGCATACTATTTTGAACGCCTTTTGCAGGAATATGTATGGCTTAAATTTCATATATAATGAATCACAACTCTGTAGTACAGTACCTCCTTTTCCTGTAATTACAGCAGGAAATATTTTGGTGTCTCTCTACAAGCTTTACAGCCTAATATCATTGTCCTTTTTTTAAACACACCATAAGCTCATTTGGAAAGGATAGTGAGCGTCAATGAACATCAATTTCCAGGTCTTACTGCAGGTTATTACTTAGATTTGGACTTTGATCTCTTCACTACAGATTTGACTGTATGTTTCAGATACTGTGGATCTCTTGCTAGAGGGTGAACTTCTTGCCCCAGTCCCAAATATTTCATACTGAGGGGGGGATATTTATTAAAAATCTTAAATGTATAAATGCAAATAAAAGTCTTTTTTTTTTTGTTTTTTGCCAGACAGTTCAAGGCAAAACTAAAGTGCCTTTTTGCTGTCTCATCGTGCCTGTAAGAGGACTGTTGTGGGGAGGGGGGTAAAAGTCAGCCAGTCTTTGTTATGTCCCTGAGTTTCAATCAAGGTAGCCTGGTACTTCATCAGCTCACTCATATAGGAGCAATCCAACCTTATGGATCAAGGGAGTGATGTAGTGACAATGCATGGTACTGCATGTGCCACCAGCAAGCCATGGTTTTTGCAATAATTAACTTTACTATGAGAAGAGTAGGAAGGTTAGCAATATTATTTAGGAAATAATAGTATCAAGAGACTTATGAAGCAGATATTTGAAATTAGTCCTACACCTCTCATTTGTCCTGCTCCAGCATTGGGAGCTGTGAGAGAAATCACCATCTTTACTTGTAATTAATTAAAATGAAAACGCAGAGCTGTCTTACATTTTGTTTAAATTCACAGGTTTTGTTGGAAAGATTTTCTAAAACATGCTGCAGATGCAGATAATTGTAGAACACTGGTAAGGAAAATAATTTGAAGCATTTGGCATATAGCTAAGGATACTTTCTGGCTTTAAACTGCATGGGATGTGATCACTGACATGGGGATGATATGGGTACAGTGCATACAACAGATTGCAGTGCAGATTATCAGGACTAAGAAGTTGATGGAAAATAACATGATACAAGATTAAATATACAGTAATTGAAAATGACAACAGATTATCACTAAACAAGAGGCTTAAGAATAACCATAAAAATAAATCTTAATTAACAAGTAAAAAAGAGAAAATAATCTCAAAACACAAGTGCAAATCATTTACTGAGAACACCACAGGCAACAAAACTGCAACAAACCCTCCAAATACCAAACACCACCTAAAAATATCAAAGTCCAACACCCGCCTAGACAATCAATACCCAAAGACAAACAGATTATGACCTGCTCCTCTTGCCAGGATTATGTATGTCTGTTGATGGCCACAGATGTGTAATAATAAAATATTCTTGCATTCTTATGGAGCATTCACACCTGAGGTGGTGACAACGCAGAGTGCAGTGGATTCACATTGAATTCCTATACAAACCATGCAGTGAAGGGTGGTAAAGTGGTGAGTGGAGAACTCCACATAGTGAAAGCGTTCATTTCTCCACTCTCACCTCGGGCTACTAGATAGAGCTGAGGTGTTTTCAAACAGCAGCATAGCATGGAGAGGAGCGGTGATCACTGAGGTTGAAACGTTTTCTATGAAATCGCAACACTGTAGCCAATCAGGGACTTGTTGTAGGCAAAGCTTTGTTCACATAAAATGGAATACAAAGAAAATAATGTAAAAAAAAAAAAAAAAAAAAAGGTAGGAATAAGGAATGCTCTCAAGGGGTCTCTAGGTGGCTTTAAAAAAAGCAGATTTAATTAGTCCTACTGTAGCAGGACTGTCAATCATCCTCACTTACCTCCAGCATAGAGCCTGGTCTGTCACTGCCCACTGCCCAGCATCGGTGCTTTATGAGGGTGTAGATTCAGAGCTGCCTCTTAATGAACCAAAGTGGACTCTTTTTTTTTCAGAACTTTTGGGGCTTCTCCAAAAAATTATGGTCTTCCCAAAGCGATTAAAATTTTGTAACACCAATTTAGCAGCAGTCCGTGAGGGGGGAGTGGCGGCCTAGTGGTTAGGGCATAGGGCTTTGAATCCTGAGATTGTGAGTTTGATCGCCCACTCCAACAGAGTGCCACTCTGGGTCCCTGAGCAAGACCCTTAACCTCACACTGCTCCCCAGGCGCCTCTCAATGGCAGCCCACTGCTCCCCAAGGGGATGGGTTAAATGCAGAGAAGTAATTAGAGTATGTAAAATCAAAAAATAAAAAAAAAATTTAAAAAAATTCTTAAGAACATTAGATGTTATGCAATAACTGTATATCAGGAAAGAGCTCAGCACCACCATCTAGGGTTAGGGTTAGGGTGACATTGTCGGCCGTCATTGAAAATAATTATATCTCAAAAACCAAATCAGCACAGACAATTATTTTACCTGTACAGATGAAGTAGCACTGAAAAAGTAGGCTACATTGTTTTTATTCTATCCGGAGTTAAATGGAGGTATAGTTGACCTCTGGGTGACCTAATAATAGTCTTTACTATCTCTGAAACAACAGCAACACATATGATCTTTATTTTTTTTTTTGTTTTTACTATTGACAATTTAAAATGCATAAATCTGGAGCAATGGCCATTCAGTCTATTTGCTGATTGTTTTCACGTCAGCGGGGTGTGAGCTTCACATAGCTAAAGCTCCTCCTATTTGATGATGCGGTCCAGAGTGGAATGCAGAGCGGGGCATGCAGGAATCGCAGGGTTCACCACCTGCTGTCTGAACGCACCATTAGGTGATGGAATAAGTGCTCTGTGAGATGTTCAAAGCTCGCTATATGTTTTTACAACCTAACCCTGCTTTAAACTTCTCCACCACTCTCTGACCTGTCTACCATGTGTCTCAGTCTGATGCTGTCTGTTCATTAATGGGATTTAAAGTTCCTGGGGCTTCAGTGATGTGCTGTATAGTGCTGAACTTAAAGTACAATATATAGACTCTGTTTATTATTGGTTGGCTCTGGAGGTACCATTGATTTTATTCAAGGACATCAAAGTAAAGGAGGTTTAAAACCATTTAAATTTTCTTATTTGAAACTTTTAACATTACCCTATTTTAATCCACTTTATCTTTGTACATTAGCTTTAGATAATATGTCACACAACATCTCTATGAAATAAAGTGAAAATTGTTGTTGATGCTAGATCTTAAAAGGTTGCCGTTAATTTGTCCCAAAATTAACACAAACAGTAGGTGATTCTGCAAATAGAATGTGACAATAAAGAGAGTTAATATTATATGAAATTATAAACATAATACAAAGAAAGCTATAAACAGTCCAAATTCAAGGAGTTTACACATGTTAAATTCCTGAAGCTAAAAAAAATCTAATATGTATTGTTCTGACAGCAGGAAAAAATGCCTGAGGTATCTTTAAAAAAAAAATCTGCTGGGGGAAAAAAGCTTGAGCACTCACGCTGACAGAACAACGGCTTTGCCCAAACAATAAATTCTATTTGCATGCACAATGAATGCCCCTCACATTATTTAATACCGTGTCTCGGTTATTTGAAAACAATGTGTCATATTAGAGTATGTGACTAATGGCTTCAGTCAGACAGGCACACTATGACTGCACTGCACCACAAAAAGCTTTGTGTCATTAGTTTCAGTAATATGACAGGTTTTAAATCCCTCCACGCAGTAATGAGATCGGCCTAATCAGAAACATTTCCCATGTTTCATTCTGGTCAGATCAGTCAAGTTACAAAAAGCTATTTTCCTTACATTCTTCTGTTTGGTCTTAGACAAGGCAGTAAGAAATATGGCAATCTAACTTCTGCAGTGGTATGTATCTGTAGAAATAAACAGCTTTAAACATTCGCTGTTTAAGGAAACAAAGTTTCTTTGTAAGCACTTAACGACCAATTTCTCACTAATAACATTTGTTTAGAACAAAGTGAACAACCACCTCTCTAGTGCTTATGTATCATAGTAAATGTACAGACAGATGGGAAACAATGAAGCATAGGTGTCAGAATGCTGCTGGAAGTTACTTAAGGGTCTTGACACCAAACATGAAAACATAATACAATGGCCAACTAAGACAATTCAGCAACAGCAGTCCCCTTTTCAAATATTAGTTAATAGCTACTTGAAATACTTACTATATTGAGGAGTATCCAATGAGGAACAAGTTAAGAAAAATGTTTCCTAAGAGAGGTAGTTTCGAGACCTAAAAGGCTGGCATCCAATATTGCAATTTAAAAGCTTTTTTGACTCAGGCTCCCTGTATTTCAATATTTTATATTACATTTTAATACAAAAAAAACAAAAAAGTTGTTTTGATTTCAGCCCTGGTTTCTCAGAGTGGGGTCATTCTTATGTGCCATAACTACTTTCTTTTCTCCTAAGAACTAAATGACAGTGATAGGCCTACTTAATAACTGTAACCCTTTAACTTTGTGAAACTTGGGGAAGATCAAAGAAGCACCCAGAAGTTTTACTCTTCTAAATTGATGGGCATTTCAAATGTGATTGTTATATGCTTCAAAGTGACATATTGAATTCTTCTGTAACACCATTTTTTCCATTTTGTCCCAAAAAGTCAGTGGTGGAGCAGGCAAAATCCAGGACTCAAATGTAGCCTAGTTATTTGATGATACTCATTGTGTATTATGCAAAACACAGGTAACATAAAATTTTTTTGCCATGTTTCATCAAATTGAGATTCATAGACTGTTAGCCTAGAAAAACAATGATTTGTTAATATAAGCTACATTGTACAGTTTTGATATTAAAATGAGTTATTTTGTAAGCTTTTTTATATAGCAGCCAATCCTCCAGCTCCCTATTAACGCACGGCGACAAAGACGCAGCAGCATCTCAGCACCTTCCCACTTTCCGCTGAATACAGCCAGCTGCAACTTTTGTTGCTGCGCAGCTGCCGATGGATCCTCCTCACTCAAGCAAGTTGGGCTCATTTAAAGCCGAGCCAGGCGGCTGCATGATGTCACATCCGTGGAGTAGGGTCTTCTGAAGGATTTACTCTGTTTTTCGCCGCACAAACTTTTTTCCCCTCGCCAAGGTTTCCTCCATCTCAGCCGGGTGCCACGCGTGACGGGCACGAGTGAATGGACGTGCCGACCTCCTCTGGCTTCCCTGGATGTTTATGTTTTTTCCCCAGAATAGTGGACGCGGTGGTCAAAGGTGCACGAATTTAAAAAAAGAGATAAACAAAACAAAACTTGAGATCCTTTGTGAACTGGGGCCGTTGAGGTGAAACTGCTGCAGAATGTGGTCGCTGACCGTGGTTCTGAATCCATTGCTCTTCCTGCTGCTGTTCGGATATTGTCCTACTGTGGTGAGTTACCAGTACGAATTTGTGCTTCACATTTAGACTCTTAATATAATTTTAACCCAAGCGAAACTATCTTACCTGTTTGTGTGAAGTTTATGTGTTTTGGCATTGATTTGTTTTGGGTGGAGCATCGCAAAACCCTAATTTTTTATGTCTTTATTAAATGCGTGATTTACTTTAGAGAACTGCCTTTCTTGTATTTTTTTTTAACTGTATAAAACTATTTTATCTATCTATCTATCTATCTATCTATCTATCTATCTATCTATCTATCTATCTATCTATCTATCTATCTATCTATATATATACATATTTATTTATTTTAAATGTATTTATTTTAAATGTATTTGTGTGAAATTGGTCTTTCTTAAAATAAATGCTTTGAATTATTATATTAAAATGTATTTGGATAATAAAACAAAATTTTGCTATGATTTACCTTCTCAAAGAAATTATATTCTTGGTAAAGTAATCTTTGAAACTTAAACCCTTTTATATTATATGGAACAAGATAAATGTATAATTACAGGTGGTCCGGGTGGTCCAATGAGTCCAGGGTCTCCTTTCTGACCAGTTGAGCCCTAAAAAACAATGCAAACAACATGACAGGGGCATTAAGAACGCTTAAATACTAAATATAAAAAACATCCAAGAATCCAAGAAAGTATTGAAAGTAACATACGACTGATCCCTTAGATCCTTTCTGTCCTAGAGCACCCTGGTAAAAAAATAAGTCAATAGTAATGTTAGATAGAGGTAAGTCAAAATGAGGCAGAAAAAAAAAGACTATTTCCAACATGAATAAAACTTACTGGAAGTCCAGGGGGACCAGGAGGTCCAAGAGGACCTTGTGCACCAGCAATGCCCTTATGAAATACAACAAGATGGATTTCATCAGTATTTAATGATAAGCTGCACCAAGAGGAAATTAATCGACCAATAACTCATAAAACCCAATGAAAATGTTTTGATTAATAGCTATTCTTATGACAAGCACTTACAGGTTCTATCTATCTATCTATCTATCGTGATTATAAAAAAATTGATGTAAATATTATTGTTAATATGATATATGCTGAGATTCTTTTAAAATCATTTTTTAACAAAAATATAAAAACTTAGATAATTGATTTGTTTTTGTTTTTTTACATTAACTGTAAAGCGGTGACAAAGAATCTGATAAGACATCATTTTCAATACCATATGCTTGCAAAAAAAATAACATTTCCACTCATATGCAGTTTCTGTTTTTCATTGCAGTACATATAAATGGCATATCTTATTACTTTTTGTATGTTTTCTACATTCTGAAATATTTTTGAACTAGTCTAGAAAGAACCACCAGCTTGCTGATCACAGAGCCTTTTGGAAAAAAAAAAAACAGGGTTCAATTAGGTTCCATCCACCAATGACAATTCTCCTTTTTTTTTGCCAGTGTCTTGATTGCAAGGCAGTATTCTCACCATGTCACAATTGGCATCTGGTCTGCATGAGTCCTGCTGCTCAGAAAGAGAGGGTTATTTGTTGACTATAGAAATACTTCCTGAAGGTTGGGGTGTGAAAAACTCATAATGACTAGGCTACTAAAAACAAAGACAGACCAGCTGTCAAGTTGTTCTATGAGGGAGCAAAAGAAAAAAAAAGAAAAAGAAAAAAAAGCATATTTGTTTTTTTAGCTTTTAAACAAAAAAACTAAAGTGGAGAGAACATCTGGCTTATTTGAGCATCACAATGGTTTAAATGAGGAAATGTGAACGGAAAAATTGAGGAAAGGATATGAGTAACTAGAGAGGAGAAAGGGCTTTTTAACAGAT
>NW_015151375.1:0-13671 GCF_000732505.1 Cyprinodon variegatus | reverse complement strand
GATACCGATACCACCATTTTAGGGCAGTATCGGGGGCCCAGTCCGATACTGGTATCGGTATCGGTGCAACACTACTTATGAGGTGATAAAATTTGACCTTTTTTTTCTCCTAAATGTATAATTTTACTAACTTGTACACATTTAGCATAGAAGCTGTAATTAAGAGTGTTACTTACATGTTAAACTGTAGTTAACACTCTTTCTAACCCTAAAATTGAAATAACACTGGAAAAAATGATTGGTTCAAAACATATGTTAATGTTACCATAGCTACTATTTTAGCAATGCATTTGATGTTAGCACTTTAATACATTGAGATAAAAAAGCCTCTTGTTGCTGGGTGAAGGGATGAGTTAGAGTTTGAACTATTTCACTGGATCCAAGTCTTTGCTTTCTCAGAGGTGATGTGTTCTTTGTGCTCTCTGCCAAATGTTTTTTCACACTGCCCAAGCAGACAGACTGGGATAAATAGGAGAGTGAAATGATGGTTAAAATAAAAAAATCAGGGCACTCAACGTTTATTTAAATCAATAGGCTTCTGAGTAAAGCACATGGATTGTGCTGTATCCCCCCTCAGGGCTTCATTTTCATTATGTTGAACACATTTCAAACAGAAACTAGTTGCCTGTCAAAAAATCTAATAGCTGGGACAAATTTACCATCATAAATAAAGTTCTTCTGCACATGCTGACGGTAAGAAGCAGATTTAGGCCTGAGAGTTATCTTTAATTCCAACACTAGGGACTATCATTTGAATTCTGGTCACTAGTCTAAGAAAGATAAGTCTGGAAAAAGCATAATTTTCTTTTCTCATTCTCATCCAGGATTTGTTAAATACCCAAACCTTAGATCACATTTCCCCACATTTTTTTTCTGTACTGGGAAGAAACTCTGGTAATTAGACACTGGTGCAGTGCTGGATATTTTAAGGCTTAGAAAATGTTTTTAGGATTTAAATAATTATGCAAAGCATATTGTTTGTCAATAAAACAGGAAAATACTAGAACTTATGTTTCTCCCAGTTATATGTTATTGAAGAGGATAAGAGAACAGGGAAATTCTAACAGTTGTGATATTGATCAAGGCTAAGAAATACTGTTTATCATTGATGAGGCAATTCAGATAAGACAATATACACAAAGCATATCATAAACCAAAATAATTTGCTCTTCAAAACACTAGACTTTCAATAAATTTGTGGAATGGGTTCTCCTCAAAGCTCTTGAGAAATAGGCAGGTGGATGAAAAAAGCCACAAAGGGTAAAAAAAGATATTGGCACAAAACAGCTATAGTACTGTATGTGCTACTGTACTTTCATAATACTCTTTGTGTGCACAAATTTAAGGACATAAAATGTATGCTTTTCATGTTTGTGTGCAGACTATCAGGCCAAAGGAGGGTTGGCAGGTGTACAGCTCAGCTCAGGATGCAGATGGGCGCTGTATATGCACAGTGGTGGCACCTGAACAGAATCTTTGCTCCAGAGATGCCAAAGGCAGGCAGCTCCGCCAGCTCCTGGAAAAGGCATGAGCATACACACACAAACTTCCCCACATTCTGTACACGCACACACACCACCGCAGTGCATGCAAATTCCATTGACAATCCTCACCTTTCGTTGCTGTAATCCTCAGGTAGATTGTACCAGTCAGATTTACAATGCCTGATTCTATCTCTTCATCCACTGCATGGACAATATCAGTTAAAAAGATGGGAAGATGAATTTGCTCTCCATCCTAGCTATGCAGAGCTGAACTGTCCCAGTTGTGCATCCAATGGAGACTATTAAATTCCCTTCTTAAAGGAATACTTGAAGATCTCTGAAGTAATGTTCTGTTAAAAGAGAAAAGTGGTGAATATCTTACTTGAAGGAGCCAAGTAATCCTTATTAGTTGGTCCTTTTACCATCTTAGAACTCCCAAGAGTGTTTTAGTTAATGACGACACTTTAAAACCTTTGTCACATTTTCTTTAGGTCATTATTTATAAAGTCACTGGTAATTGTTTACACTGAAAATGGGGGAAGATAGCGCTTCACCAATAATGGATTTCCTGTGTGAAACAATGCTAAGAATGGAAGATTTAAAGCTTTTCTGGTAAAAAGGAAAGCAAAATAAAAAGCTAAATAATTATGGTGGTTACAACTATATAAAATGTAATGCTTTATTTATCAGGTACTTTCATCCATCATTCAGTCTGACTGTCCATCCATTCTCTTCTGCATATCTGTAAATGTGTTGCAGGACCAGTTTCTTTACTATTACTTACTATCACTATTACTCCTTTACCACATTACTATTATTTTGTAAGGGATACTGAGAGACATTCACACCTCAGACTAGGGCAAATATTGACCTCTTACAAGGAGAGAGAAAACCACCTTTTATTGTGTAAATCCAGTTCCCAAAGCTTTACATAATTTCTCTCTCTAACACAGTGCAGTTAGGCAAAAGCCTCCTAATCAGGCATTAATCCAAATCAGGTGTGCTGTAAAAAAAAAAAAAAAAACTAAAAAAAAAAAGAAAGAAAAATAAATTGGGCAGAAGTTATTTTATTGTTACTTTTGTACAATTTTGAGCTTAGGACTTCAGTTTAATGATTTACTGCTCAAAAAAATAAATAAAGGGAACACTCAAATAACACATCCCAGATCTAAATGAATTAAATATTCTCACTGAATGTGCACAAAGTTGAATGTGCTGAAAAAGAAAATCACACAAATTGATGGAAATCAAATTTATTAACCAATGGAGGCCTGGATTTTTGTGTCACACACAAAATAATACTGGAAAAACACATTACAGACTGAACCAACTTTGATGTGGTGTCTTTAGGACAGGTTCAATTGAGGTTCAGTATTATATGTGGCTGTATGAACTCCTTACAATGCCTGGGTATGCTGATTAGATGGTGGATGGTCTCCAGTGGAGTTGTTGCCCTTGTTTTATTAAGGGTTATTTTACACAACAGCTGACTGTTTTTCCAGATTAGGTAGAATTTCTGTCGGCATGTAGAGCGCATTTTCTCTTCAGTTTCTTAACATTATGCTTCAAAGTGCGCAGATCTTTATTAAACTTAGGAGCCAGCCTCCCATTATATAATAACAATTTTTATACATTGTCTAATGCATAGAAGAAGTAACCCCATCAACAAAATCATTCATTTGTGAAAGGGATTGCATTTACTGTAATTTTTGTCCTTTGTCGTATTGTCCGGTGATACAATGGTGATAAAATGTGGAGCAGATTCTTTAGAATTTTTTACTGAACCATCGGACATTGATCTGTTAGTAAAATCTTCTTTGGGGGAAGACAACTCTACAGGGATGTGAGAAAATACTGTTATTTTTTCAATTCAATACATTATGTCAGAACAATGTCCAACAAATAAAGATGTGCATAGTGGAATTAGGCACATTTGAACAAAGCCAATGAAAACTAAGATAGCTTTAAATGCTGTATTTAAGTTATCACCATCAATGTGGGCATACATGTTAAAATCCCTCACTATAATGACCTTGGCAGTATTTAAGACTCTTTGAGATAGGTAGTCTTAAAAACAGAAGACATTTTGTTGTTTCATAATTTGGATGGGGAAAACTGAATATTAAACAGACTTGTAGTTATCAACTGGCCTTGGACTAACCAATCAGTCAGACTGAAAGATTGCTATCACTGCTCAGAATTGCCCAGAATTGCTGGGCATATAAAAATTTGAACAGCTGGAGGGAGTTGCCTCATTTATTCTAATACGTGTTTCAGCCAGGTTTCTGAAGGACAACGTAGATTAATTTGATTATCATTGATCAAGTCATTAGCTAATAAACTTTTTGAAGAAAGCGATATTGTGTTAAATGGGCCCCGTTTAATTGTTTTAACTTAATTCTCACTTGGAGTCATTTCATCCTAAGAAGCCGCCTCTACTGCTCCAGAGGGTAGCCTAACTGGCCCACTCGTGCCAGTTATGGAGATCTCTCTTCCGGTTTTATCACACTGATTCCCTGCTGCTCCTGCCTAAGGTTAGGAAAGCCAGATCCCCTTACCTCTGTTGTCTAGATGATTTGTACCCCTGTTTTGGGCCCTCTGACCAAAACATCACGGACTGAGGGCAGGGGAAAGATGCAAAGAAAAAAAAACTACTCATCAAAAATACAACCACCGACTTTTGAAATTAGTCGTCTTCATAATAGTTGTTGGTTGTATACAAGCAAGAAAGTAAGTAGTTTTTTATATACCGGTATATATTTTGCACCTTTCTGAGACAAGCGTCACAAGGTGCTGTACAAGATGAGGCATAAAATAAAAAGCAGCACCATATAGTAAAATATGTATCGGCAAAACAAATACAATCATAGCATGAGGCATAAAGTACAAAACAGCAGTATAAAAAATACATGTAGACAAAATAAATACAATCATAGTAGCTCTTGACAAAATGAGTCTGGAATTTTTTGTTGTTTTTTAAATCATCAATGGTTGTAAGTCTAGTTTACATTGATTTTATTGTATATTATAGTATTATATTATTCTGTGTAGTATTGTGTATAGGTTTAACTTGCCACAGTTCCATTATAATGGCAATCTCCACAGATACTAGTTTGTCTGCTCTGCACTGCCGTAGCACAAAAGATGTCTGCCTCCGTGAATGTGAACAGTCTATGTTATTTATAAATATAAATAGCAATTTCTAACACAAGACTAACTATGACTTTCAGTTCATAGGTGATACAAAATGACAAGCACATAGATAACATATGACATGTATGTCAGTAAATCCCTGTAATTATTACACACTGTACTTTTACATTGATGCTATTAATTTAAAATTTTACTTCTGTCATTTTCTAAGTTTTTATCTGTACATTATTTAAATTATTAACAAACTAAATATGATCGTGTAACTTTAATATTAGGTTTTCCCTTGTAGTTTATGCTTTCCACATCTACCACCAAAATCAAAGCACTGTCATATTTTTTTTCTAAGTGACTCTTTATTCCAATATTGCCTAAATTTAAACACTGTAAGCCAATGCAAGCTCCCTTTTATTTGCTAGGGCTTCTAACGCTAATGCACTAAGCTGCCTCAGGGCTTCCGAAAGGCCTTTTCAGTGTCCCTGTATCCAAGTCAGGGTAGAACACAGTGTATGAAGGTTGTGCCGCATTGCCTCTGATGCGCTCGGCTAATGTTGGCTTTATTACAATTAGAGCCAAAGAGGGAGAAGAAAAGATGGCATACTTTATTGTCAATGTGCCCTACAAACCTAGAAAGCATTTTTTAAAACAGAAAAGGGCCCCTGTATGCCATTTCTTTTCTAAAATAAGCTCATTTAGCTGTAGTATTTTTTTTTCTCAATTCCTGAAAAAATCAGCAGAAAGGCAGCACAATAGAAGTAGAAAAAATGTTACTTTACAGGGTATAAAATTATTTGGTATAATTCTTCTTAAAAGATGTAAAATACAAATTAGATCAGATATTTACATAAATCAAATATATTCATATTCTGGAAACCTTTTGATGCTATCTGACAATTGACAGCTGACAGCTGATAATTTCCTTTTGTTAAATGCTACATTTACAGTAGTGTATTTAGTTCTATCAAAGTACTTTGAATGTAACTTTATGCTGATTTTAAAGACCCTCCTTGAGTGAAGTTATGAAGAAATTCACGTCAAATTACATCAAGTTTCACTCTGTGTCTTATGGATGAGGGTATTTGGGTGTAAAATGTGAAATTGAACCCTAAAATAACCATAAAAGGTGTTTATAATACTGGTAAAATGTAGTATAACAAAAATTATTTGTACTGGTATGGGTTTGACTGCATCTTAGAGAGTTGTTTTTTTTTTTTGCAAATGCATTAAGCGACAATGAAATAAAATTTTTGAGATATGTCCCATGGTCTGGTCAGTGGCGGTTCCTGGCGTGGGTGACATGGGAAGCCACCCACTGTGGCTTTATATATAGGGTGGTGCTAACATCAGATCCCCCTGCTGCATGCACGCCCTCATGCATGTGTAAATAATATGAATAATAATATGAATCAATAGCAGAGGCATGTTACAGATTAGTGCCCCCCACTATCACAATTGACCTCCATTTATTTCCCACTAATTCTATGGTCTAACCGTGACACCTGACCTAACCCTAACCATTACCAACACATACCTAACCCTAAACCTGACCTAAAATCAATTCAAACCTTAGTTCTAAACCTTACCCCCACCCCAAGAACAGAACTTCTCCTCATGGGGACCTGTCATTGGTCATCACAAGTACCTATAAGTCCCTAAAATGTAGCATATCCCTGGGAAATTTCCCCACATGTAACAAAGACATGACCACACACACACACACACACACAGACACACACACACACACACACACACATACACAATTGAGGAGAATAATAAAACAAATAGCAAAAAATATAATTCTGACAGCAAATATTAAAGTTTGGCTTCTTTTATTGTCAAATGAGGGAACTATCTAACTGGCGTTGTTCTGCTTTTTTACAGTGTTTGCAAATCTCATTTCACTTGTACATCTAAAAGTATATTCTGTTAGCTTATGTAAGGGAGTCATAGTGGTGGTTAAAGTGTTGATTTGTTTTAAAGAAAGTAAAGCCAAGAAAGTTTCTAAACACCTGAAGAAGAAGGACAATTTAATCTGATGGAGGACAAGAAAATCAATGCTGCACAATCTGATTCTTTTCAAAAGGTACAGAACATGTCACAGTCAATTGAGGTGCTGAATCTTCGGACTCAAAGAGACTTTCAGTACATCATGAGGATGGAGAGCCAGATCAAAGGGTTGCGGTCAAAGTTCCGGCAGATCGAGTCAGACAGGAAGACCGTCGCCAACAAAAACTTTCAGGTATGTTTTTTGTTTGATCTTAAACTGTGTGAGAAACATCTTAAAGCAATTTTGCTAAAAAAAAATCTGATATGCATGAGAGCACATTAAGTTGCATCCTTAAAAAGATCATAAAAGGTTCACCTCTGGCCAAACAAGAACGTGAGACACAGTTTGACTACAGCAATTAACCTGAAAATGTTTTGATTCGTTTGATCTATAAAAGGGCAAAGAATGTTTTGCAAAGCTGACCAAGGAGAGCAGATCCCTAGAGCTGGAAATTACTCACTAAATACCTTCTATCTATTAGGTCACCTTGCTGTTGCAACTTTTGTCCAAGTTCCTACCAGTTTATTTTACCATTACTACATGGTGCAACACTTTTTCATATGTTGAGTCTGGCCTTATAGGGGTCATGAGCAGTATTAAAAAAAAAAGTTTATATCCTGTTGCATTATTATTGTCACAAATTTCAATAATCTAGGTGCAGTTTTAGGTGACAGACCAACTCAAAATAAGCAGAATAGCGGAAGAATTTAAACTGAATTTATTTCTCATTACAACCTGTACTCTAATATCAGCCATTTACATGTAGAAGTTACCTCACAAACCAATAGCCAAAGAAGTATTCATGAGGCTAAAGCTAACTCTGGAGATGCAGTAGAGATTTAATGCTCAGGTACAGAAATAAAATCTGCCAAAAGGACAAAAGTAGCCTTTATGGAGGCTTGACAAGCATGCAAAGTCTCACAATGTATCAAATCCAAATTGCCGTTGCAATATTTGTGTGTGAAATACTGCAATGGGAAAGGATTACTTGAAGGTAACATGTGGTTGGCAAAAATTCTTCAAGGGTGATGCATTACAATTCTACGTTCTCATAATATTCTTATAAGGCCCACTAGTGGACCTCACTGTATGATATGCCCACAACTGATAAAGATGATAGCAACTGTGGTGCTAGGGTTTGATAAGAATAAAACTGACCTTTCTTGCCTGCTTGCTATTTCTGGAGGAAAATTGAGACTGCACATTACCTTTAACACACCATACCGATTTGATTGGAGTCGCATCATGCCAAGGCAAGGCTTTTTCTTAGCAGGAAAAGGGGCATTGTTCAACTGGATTATTTCTTGCCTTCAGGCTGAAAGATTACACTTAAAGTCATGTTTTAGTTATATTACCTATAGATGTTTTACCTATATAGTGCCAATTGAAATCACCCATCAACTCTTCAAACACAATTCATTCAAAATCATACGGACAGATTGGTTTAAAGTTTTCTATCCACAGAAAACTAGCTGATTTAATTCAATCATTGAGTTTGCAGGATTCGCTCCTGGATGATTATGTCACCACAGCAGACATTCGCCTGAATCGTGTCGTTAACTTTGCTACCATCTCTTACACTGAGCATTCATGCAGTGACAATGGAGAGGAAAAGCTGTCTTCTAACAGAAAGAAACCAACAGCAGAACCAGGCTCAGTGTCAGCAGCCTTTGCCAAGAGTCATTAGGGTTCCAAGAAGACAGAAGCAGACACACACAATTAATAAGTGGGTCTCACATCACAATTTTTGTTCTTATTGTGCTTTATGTTATGCTGTGCTTTAGATTTTAACAAAAGTGTGATGCAGTTTTTAGAAAGTATTTAAAGAACATTGTCTGGAGAAAAAAATATGAACTTATTGGTACAATAGCACAAGTTCACATAGTTTGCACACTATATAATGTCCGCTAAGAATATATATAATTATTGAGTTCCTTTTATCATATTCAGTATATAATACAACCTTTAATATAACCTTTATAAGATTTGTTGTTACATGAATATTGCCAGTGCACAATCAGAGATATGGATGGCTTTAGGATTTTTGTTTTCAAAGGTGGAAAACACACAGTGTCACCATGATAAGCTGCACAAGTACAGCAATAGCTTATGCTGGTGCGCGGTGGTGGACAGCAGGAGTAAGAGGAACATTCAGGTACAATTTGAGAGCACAAAACAAGCTCATCTTCTTGACATTCAGATTTGGATCACAGAAATCATCTAAATGAAATGACAGAACACACTTTTCAGAGTTTTACTTTGAATAGTTTGAAAACCTAATTTGTTCTTTCACTTCACAATAATGCACAACTTGTACTGTACTGGTTTATGAAACTCCAAAGTTTAGGGTTGTAAAAAAGGAAAATATGAAACGTTTTATTACTGCATCGTCCTATTCAAAATCAATCTGCAGTTATATGGTGTATAAATTTGAAACCAGCTCAGATTCAAGCGTTAGAAGGAACCAAATTGATAGCAGAAACGCATCTGTTAACATAACTATGACAACAACAGCAATATCATTTAGATTGATTCTACCTGAATTAACTCAAAGCAATTTAAAGCAGGTCCATCTTAATGGAATAGAACTATTAGCTGTAGGATGACCGTTAGTTTCCTTATATCTTGGTTCTATGTTAGATATATCATGTACTTGGAAATGAAAGTTTCTAAACATTTGCTTAATTTTCAATCGGATTTGACAAGAAATATGGTAAAATTTGCCTTTTATACAAAATAAAACAGATAAGCATAAAAAACACATTTAAAAAAAGGGTTAGGGTACAGTTCTAACGAAATTAATAAAGACTATTTAGTTCTTTGCTTTAATACAATTTCAGGAGCTGAAGGGGAAGATGGAATCCCTGCAGCCACTTATCCCCGTCCTGGAGCAGTACAAGACAGATGCCAAGCTAATCTCCCTGTTCAAAGAAGAGATCAGAAACCTGTCCAGTGTGTTAATGGGAATCCAGGAAGAAATGGGTGCCTATGACTATGAGGAGCTGCAGCAGAGAGTCCTGAACTTGGAAAACAGGCTCCACAGCTGTATGAACAAACTCAGTGAGTCTTTCAGATCAATGACAAAAACAAACAACATAACTGGCACATTTGCTGTTGGTGCAAGCAGATTGGCTTTCTAACCTGAAGGCCAATCTACAACCAGAGTCAAAAAGAGTTAAATTGATTGAGAAAAGCCTCGTTTGGAGTCACAGGGCATTTTCTTTACTGTCAAATTTTTTAAGCTTTTTTCATAGCATTTAAAATGACATGAAAATCCCAGCTTTATTCCAAGTGAAGAAAATAAAATGTTGCTTAAGAGTATAACTCTTTTTTTAGTTTTGCAGCTGATTCATAAGAATATGTGATTATATTTCTCCAGCCGCTCAGATTTAACTGAGCTTATGACATCAGTTCTGCCTCCAGAGCAGCCTTGTCCTTTGTTTAAAAGCTCGCAAAAGCAGATAAACAATTTTTCACCATTGATATTTTGGTTGGGACGAGGCATGTTTTAGTTTTGAGATAAATAACTAATTAGCGTATCTTAACAGAAAATGTGTTAAAGATTAAAAAATAACATTTTGCTAATTCGGGACTTAAGTGTGTGGTTGTTTGTTAAAAACCACTTAATTAGAATAAAAAAAAATAGGGTGGGATCTAAGCTTATGTACAAGTGTTGCCTTTGTGCATTTAGAAGGATTAGTATCTAGCCACATGGAATTCTGTACAACTCAGAGCATCTAATCTAGTAAGTCCTTAAAGGCAAATGTTTGCCTGGGTCCAGACAGACAGGGTGTACAGTAGTTACTACAGCACATTTTGTTTTACCTTGTCCTTGTATTTCTTTAGAAATGCAGGCTGCTGTGTTGGCAGTGCCCAGAAGATATCTAGGATTCACTATTTTATTGCTGCCAGCACTTTGAGTTGTGTTCCAGTCATAACAAGAAATCACAATTGATGAAAACTGTGTGATATGTTTTCAGCATGTGGCAAGCTGATGAAGATCACTGGGCCACAGACAGTAAAGACATCAGGGACCAGATTTGGTGCTTGGATGACTGATCCAGTAGCTTCTCCAAAAAACAACAGAGTAAGTTGATATGCATACTATGATCCTTTTGTTGTAGGTTTCTCTTTCTGTATTGGTTGTCATGTTGTCCATGTGGTTTACTTTGTGCTAGATGGTTTTCCCATACTCTGCTAACATTGCTGCTTTTATACTGAAAGGCGTTGCCACATACTAGGTTTACTCCTTTCTGTTGTCTATCACAGTTTATTCCTGTATTTAGTTTCCTATGTATTCCGTTTTATTCCCAATAGTGTATGTCCCTTTTCTATACCTGTATGCCTTTGTTTAGCTCATCTGTGTTAATTAGTCTTCCGTCCTCAGCCTCTATCCTTATCCTCTGGCTCAGCCGGTGCTTATTTCCTCTTACTAACAGAAAGGTTTTCACTGTCATATTTTTGACTTCCCTCAGTATAAAGTCAGTGTAAGCCACCGTTTCCTGCTGGATCCTAACTTTTCCATACCTGTTTCTTCTATGTTGCTTTTACTGTTGCTGTCCGTGTTCCATTAGTCATGGTTTTTGGTATGTGTATTTTTGTTTTACTACTGCATTTTTTTTTTTTTATAATTTGCTTTGGCTATATTTAAAGATCTTTTTTTTTGGTGTGTAATATGTTTCTGTGTAGTGAAAATGATATGTCTATAACCTAATTAGTAATATCTCCACTAAGGTTTCGTGATTAGTGTGTTGTTTTCTATGTGCTGTTTAGTAGGTTCTGTTTGGTTCACTCGTCATGGGAGAATATTGTTTTTATGCAATGCCATGCCGCTCTACAGAAAAGAAATCTATTATACTCACTGAACCATCTCCCTACTTGCCTGCTTTTGGTTCTATGTTCGCTCTATAGAACCTCCACCATGACATCATATGTTAAATTTCCTATGTTCTGAGGTTTTGGTTTTAATGTTTCTAAGTCTTTCAATTCATCATGCTGATGCCACATCACTATCTGGACTGTTGGATGCACAGGATATCAATTGTTGACATAAAGTCACATAGATAATACAAAAAAAGTATTTAGGTGTCAAGTTTAAAATCTGAAATCTCTTCAGAGGCACAGTAGTCCAACTCTTTCTAATTAGTTAAAATAATAATGTAGAATTATACTTTTAGTTTAAAGGTTCACAAGAAATTAAAGGTTCACATTGCTGCAAAAATAAAGTATGATATAAAAATGGCTTTATTAGGCAGAGACTAGCTGTGATGAGGAAAATAATATCCTTATGTGCCATTTTGTGGTGTGTGTCATTATGACGCCTCAAAAAAATCCTGATCCAAGCGGTGCTGGAAGGCAGGTTTATTACAGCAGGTTTATTCTGGATGTTCAGAAGACAGCAATGTACTGTAATTACTTTCAAGATCAAACCAAATATGCATTGTTTCCATGTTTCAACATTTGTTACCTTGATTTTTTTATTTGTGTCTTTACTTAACACACCCGCATGTTATGCATACCTCAACCTTGAGATGTAAAAAATGGGAGACTTTGCAGTTTTGTCCCAAGACAACAAATCAAATCACTAAGCCATACTTTTTCGGGGAGTAGTTAATTTTATTTACTTAAGTGCCCACCTGATTTCTCCTTGTCCCACATACCAGGTGTCATTTGAACAAGATAAGCAACTTCTTGCTACTGTGTTTACAGCGGCACTGTTTAGTTTAGGATTTTAAACTTATTAATACTGATATAAACTAATTTTACAGTGGCAAATAAAGGTCAAATATGCATGTTTACAAGGGAATAAACAATTTGTCAGGCCATACTGTATCTACAAAGACACCAGCAGTAGGTCATATATTACTTTAGACAGGGCTTCCTCAGTTATGACCTTGAGGGCTGATATTCTGCACCTTTAAATATGTTTCTGCTTAAAGACATCTGAGTCAAATAATTAGGTCAGTAGCAGGACTTTGAATAAATTAAATGCACACTGAGGAGATAATTCAGTGATTTGATTCAGGTGTGGAAGGTCAATTTCACTCAATTTATAACATAGTATCTGTAAACTCTTGAGATTAAAGGGCATTGGTGATCATTACATCAATGCTTTCCCTATTTTAGAAAGACATAGTGTTTTCCTGTCTCTTGCTTTTCTTCCTTTTTCAGGTTGTAACTTTTACATCAAAATGTTAGCTCTTTTCTAAAGTGATGGTTGTGGGCTTTGGGAAACCTCAATAGAGTTACCAAATTTTCCCAATGTGGATCTCTGCACCACCCCCACAGTTATCACTGGCATATTAGCTGCTTCTCTGAGTAAGGTTAATCTGGTTTAACCACTCAACAACAATCCACCTGACCTATCTGCTGTCTGTGTTGATCTTAATAATGCTTCTTTGTTCACTGATGTTCTCCAACAAACCTTTCTGAGGGATGTATACTTGAAGTAGAGGCAACAGAGGATAGAGTCAATCAGTGTGTAATTTAGCAGTTGGTGGATTTCTGAAGACAACTGGTTACACTACATAGGTATAGGCTTGAATCCAGTTGTAGGTATTTATGTTAGATTATCATAAAATAATAAAGGCAAATCACACCAAGGTTGTTGAAATGCAGCAAAGTACCTAATGGTATGTTCACATCAAACATGTTTTAAGTGTCAGGGCATCTGGTTTACATGCAAAGTCTAAGAGTAGTGTCCATGACTTAAGTGTCAGGAAAGGTGACTCATGCAGCATTCTGGTACCTGCACTTTTCACCACAAACCTATAAAACACTTTATATGAACATTCTGCCTCTATGGAGAGCAGCAGGAAATCCCAGACAACCTGGCTGGCTTTAGAGAGCTTTCAATGAGGATTCCAAACACTGTCTTTTGCTGGTATGTGGCGTCCTTCACTCTGAACAAGAACAGAATATTTAAGTAGGATCATTCTTTAATCCTAATAGAAATAGAAATGTCATGAGAGCTGTACAAAATGAAATTTC
>NW_015151374.1:302184-324953 GCF_000732505.1 Cyprinodon variegatus | reverse complement strand
AGTCTGGTGTGCTACTGCTTGGGTGGAAAGAAAACCAGCAGCCACACGGCCCTTTCTGGAACGACTTTGACACCCCTGGACTACATTATTCAATAATCATATATGTAAGGAAATCATAACTTTAAATCAGTCAATCAGGGAATCATAAACTGGCCAGTCATATAGAAATCGATTTAAACTCTTCAGATACATTTGATCAAGGCATAAAAAGCTCATATATATATATATATATATATATATATATAAATAAATAAATAAAAAGAGGACGTTTTTTTTAATAAATACATACATATATTTATAACCATAGCAGATCAGACAAGGGTAATTTTTAATGATCCAGTGAGTCTGAGCGAGTCAACAAATATTTACTGCAGATTCTTTTTACAGATAGCAATATAAACAGATAAAAATAAACAACAAAGACGTACACTTTGAAATTATTATGTAACTAAAAACTGTGTTAAAGCTAAAACTATAGGCTTATTTGATGGGCTATTATACAAGCACAAGATTGGTACAACCTGGCAAAAAAGAAAAAGAAAATACACCAATAAAAAGCTTCTTAGACTCACTAAAGTCTTCAGTAAACTCACATTCATGTAGCAAGTCTACATGTAATCACAGTAAAATACAGCAAATGCTTAAAGAAAGAGCAGATGTTTCATCGAGAATGGAAAAATAGTCTTTAAGTATTAGATTAATGATCAAGGACAAAGCACAGTCCTAGATTTCAGTCTAAAAATAAACCAATAAAACAAACTTTTATAATTTTTTCGCAATTCTTTACCAAAATAACATTATTGCTGTACAGAGTAAATCAAATAACCTTGGATGACCCTAAAATCAGTATTATTTTAAAAGATCCAAGAATCCATGTTTAAGTTTTAAAGTATCTTTTAGGATCTCGTTCAGAAACCTATATCATTATTTACCTTTTATATAAATTAGTTTAAATTACACATTCAAGGTCAACCAGCTGTTCTGACCCTAAGATTTCATATCCTCTTCCTGTTCTTCTTCTCCATCTTTTGTCTGATACTCAGAAGTAGTTTCTTCCAGTTCAACTGCCTCCTCTATATGAATCACTGCCTCTGACCCTTGTTCTTCTTGTGTTTCTCCATCCACCCCCTCTGGTTTTCGCTCTTCAGTACGGAAGATCAGTTCTCCTTCCTGAATGACGTGTTCCGGCGCCGGCTGCCAGGTTGCTGCAGGAGCATCATCCCCCTCTCCAGAGGTGGTTGCTGTCGTGTACTGGTAGAAGTCAGAATCCGACTGAAACATGACCAAAGCTTGAGCTGTGTGGATCCGGACATGCTGAGCCAAAGACGTGGCGTCCAGAAATTTATCGCCACACGAGTCACAAGCGTACAAGATCTGAGTGTTGGGGTCTGTGAACAGAAGATCAAATAATCCTTATTTAACTTTAAAAGATTGATTTAAATGAGAAAACAGCAGATGTTTCAACCAGTTTCTAGCAGTAACATACTTCCAGCAGGAAAAATAAATGAATGAAGCATCCCTTATATAACTTACATATTCTTAAATAGCAATAACTGGCGGACAGTACCTATGGTGTTGCTCTCTGTTTTAAGTGCAACAATCCAACTATGAGTGGGAGAGACTGTTAGCAGTGATCTCCATAGGGTTGTTCTGGTTGCGTTTTGAGCAATGTTAAAACTTAGATCTATGAAGTGTATTAAAACACAACTTCCCCAACTACTGTATTATTGCAAGTAAAAGTGCGTAATGCCTTCCACTTTTCTTTCACCACAACCTTGCCTTCTGCGCACCGCAGAGAAGTTACGTAGCCCCATCATGCAGCATGCCCATATGGAAGCTATGTAGTAGATAACTTGAGGAGTTTATGTTTACTGAACAGAACCACTAGAAGTGGAAATGATCAACCAAACTAACTTAATTGGGTATTGCTATTATCAAAGATTATATTACAATTGTATAAAAGACATAAAGTACAATTGTTTAGGTTTTTTTTAAAGCGCCGCCATGTTGCAGTAGTCTAAAGGGCAGATTAGACATTTGCAATCACACACGTCAAATGTCGCTTGGGTCTGGTCGAGAACCAATTTTGCTGGTATGCTTCTCCACCGTCTGTCTGGAATTTCTAGCGAAGCACAGCAGTTTCCCGCCAAAGCAAAAGGGTGAGCCTATTGGAGAACTCGCAGGAATTTTGATGGATCGTACTTCTGAACTTCCTCGATTAACCTTCCGTCATAGTTCTCCATTGTAGTTGTTCCTCGGTTTTTAAAAATGGCGCGCGCTGGCACCGAATCGAGAAGGACGACCACACAGACAGCCGGAAAGGCATACCAAGGACCAACCACAGCTGCTTTTAGTCTGTGCACTTCCGCCTTACAGTAGGTCTGCGCGGGTTTGCGACCGCCCGACGTGTAGTCAGGATTTTTTTGAGGAGATAGACAGATTTGACGGATGCAGAGGTTATTGATTCCCAACCGGGGCATACGCAGACCCCTAGTGGTCTACAAGTGAATTGCAGCGGCTAAACAAAAATATTTTATTTCTTAAGTAGTCAAATAAAATAGGGCCGTGATCTGTTTTTCTTAGTGAGGAACCAATCAAAAAATGACACAAACTTTTATCAACCAAAAAGTTGGTTTTTATTATTGTTTGAGTTCACCGTGAGCTTTGACACACATCAAAACAAAGCAGAGGAACAGAGTGAAAGTAGAGATCAGCTGTTTTACACACTGAGCGATCGGAGCTCATCAAAGCAGCTCAGGTGTCTTGGTGAAAACAAAGTAAAACTTATTAAGTCAGTCAGGCTATAATTTTTTTTGCTCTGTAATTATTTCACAATTCATAAAGTTTAGATGTGATTATAGGGAGCTCCAGTTTCATAAAAACAGGGTTAAAACATGATTTTATTTTGTATTTATTTTGATTCATTACCAACTTCCAGGAAACATATTTATGTTTTTTTTTATTTTAGAGTGAAAACATAAAATGCCTAATAATTAAGTGCTCAAATTAAAAGACAGAGTAAAATATTCTTTATTTTATAATTAGTTATTGTACATTCCACTTTTGGACAGTCATCAATAGTTTTGACTGAGAGAGCGACTCATGGAAAGACAAAATGCCCAAAGGGGGACACAAATCATAAAAGGTTGGGAAACACTGGTCTAAGCTGTGACTTCATGGGGTTGGTTGGTTCTGTAGCAAGCAGTTGATTAATTGATTGGAAATACCAGAATTACTGCTCAACCATAAAACACTTAAGACATTTGGTATAATGGAAGACAAAGCTGAAAGGACACTAAAGCATCGTAATCTTATTGCTTATGCTTTTGAGCCCATTCAGTGTGTAACTTGAGCAGAGGGAAGGAATCACTGACTAAACTCTACTTCATTATTATTCGGTTACATCCACAGTCACAGGGAATGCAACTTTCAATAAGAATCCATTTGGTTACTTTTACAGCAAGTTTCGCACATATTTCTTCTTCAGTTGATCTAATAAAACCCTTTTCTAAGCTTTGAACTAAACCTCTCTGTTATAACCCAGGTCGTTCATTTAGGGTTGTTGTGCTGTAAAGATGTGATCCTCTTTCCCATCAGAACCTGTCTCAGAGTATTTACCTCCATCCAACTCGGACCTGCTTCCCTATCCCTACTAATGAATCGGAAACCCTCAGAATGATAAGGCCTCCACCATGTTTGACCAAGAAAACATGGAGACATGTTGTGAATCTAGTTCAAAAACCTGAGATGTCTCACTTGAATTCACCACTTCCCCCAAATCCTCACCGTGTCGCCTTACATTGCATCTACTAACGTTTAATCTGGTCTTTTCATGCATTTCTTTTTTTTTTTTTTTTTTACAGGGATTTCAGAGTATTTGTGACCAAAAATAAATTGGTGCTACAATTTTATCATTTACATTTGTAAAAAAGAAAAAGTAAAAGAAAAGAAACATTTCAATCTCCTCTTCTTTCCCCTTTCCACTTATTTACTAGTTTGTGTGTTTTGTTTGTATCAATAGAAATTATAGTAAAGTTCAAAGGGGATCAATTATTTGGCAAATCACCATAATAGTGGAAGAAATTTTCAGTTTTCCAACAAAACAATAATCCTTATCTAACCCAGAATTTAAAATGTCCACTCCGCAGCAGTAAGAAACCCAGAGGAGGTCAAGGGATCATGCACGGCTCGCACAATAAAAGCCAATAACTAACCAGGAAGTCAGACCGAAACAACTCCTCCTGTGGATTTTAAAAACTGTCTAAACTTTGGTTTATGGGCATCCAAATATTTTCCGGAAAAAGTACACCAGGTGCAAAGAAACTATATTTTTTTTCTTACTTTGTTGTACGTAATGATTAATCACATCTTTCGATTATCTAATTAAATTCAGCCCAGAAATCGAGTCGAATTTTCCCGCTTTGCTGCGGGCCTGTAAATGCTCTGAGTGATTATATAGCTGCGGATTTGCTGCAGAGTTTGCAGCTGAGCTGAAGAGAACGGGACATGTAAATTGGGAATAAGGCAGAATTACAGCTCAAATTTTGGCCAAAGACATTCCTGTCACACTTTTGTATAAACAAGCAGGTCATCTGACACTACAGATTTAACCGTTTTATTTTGTAATGATAAAAGCAGAGTACAGATTTTACCTTCTTCTTGCACTTTCTCTACTGCTTTGGTGATTTCAGCTTTCAAAGCTTCGGTTTCATCTGCAGAGACCGAGGTAGTCATCGGAACGACTGTTAACAAAACAGGAGCAGCTTTTATTTTCACTTCTTTCATCATTTAATGTTATTTATTATTTTATAAAAAGGTGCAGCCTTTTGTCTGAAACACTGAGCCTGAAAGATACTGACCGGTGAGCTGAGCTACAGCGCTGCCAGCCAGGGCCTCGGTTGCAAGGGTGACGATGTCCTCCGTGGTGACGGTGACTATTTTGATCTCATCTGAACTTCCCCCCTCGATGCCGTCCTCGCCGCCTTCCTCTCCCGTTTCCTCAGTTACCACCAGCCGCTTCATGCCGGCCTTGCCGTGGTGAACCGTCTTAACATGAGAGCGCAGGTTGTCCACGCGGTTAAAGCCGCGGCCACATTTATCACACAGAAAAGGCTTTTCACCTGATGACAGACAGGGGAAACTTTACATTTGATATAAATTTCACTTTAAAGTGAAAACATTTTGAGAAGCTGCGGTCTACAGATTTCAGCAGCACCTCAAACTGAGTCTTGTAACCTTGTAACTTTACCCGTATGAATGATGATATGCTTGGACAGATCTCCTACATTCACAAACGCCTTGTTGCACATATGGCACTTGTGCGGCCGCACATTGTCATGGTGACGGATGTGATTAGCAAGCTGACTGGACTGCACAAACCTGTTCAGAAAATAATTTGGAAGAAGTCAGTATTTCTGCCAGTTTGGAGAAGCGAAGATAAATTCTAACTTTTATCTAGGTTATTACCAGGGCTTAAAGTAAGCTTGAACAGCCTGTAACTGCACACCAATTAAAGATTTAGACAGAGAAGCACTGAGTGTTTACACTAGACTTAGAAAAAAGACGGTATTGTCATTTTGTATGAATAGAGTGCAGACAAAACAAAATTCATCGCATACAGCTTATAACAGCCAAATGATACTTCAACTGGAGTAGATAAACATTATCAATATAAATTGCAGCAGTGATTGTAAAAATGTAGGAGAAAAAACAAAACCAGCTTAAAAATGGTGCAAAAGGACATTAATTGAAAAATTCAGTGTATTGCAAAATAAATATGCTCCAAAAATCAGTAGAAACATTGATTTGTGTCATATTTAAAAGGATTATGAAAATAACTTATTTGTTTTTAAGAAAAAAATCAAGAATTTCTTAAAGCTAAAAGCTTTCTAAAAAGTTGTTTATGAATACATAGTTAGTGGTGCACCTAATGGAAGCCATGTCACCGTTTATAGTTACGGCAGTCTAAAGCGGACAAACTTGTTAGCCCTATTCTTTCTACCTGTATATGAATACATTTTATCGAAGGAGGTTTATAAAACAAGTAAAGAAGACTGTAGATCAACAGAGAGAAAATTTAACAGTGAAGTTTATTCTGGCATTATGTTGGAAACGGTGCAGAGTAATCGAGCTACTGGTCTGTCCTCCCAGCAGAAACGGACAGTTTGTTAGTCTGTGCTGGACGAGCTTCAATGCAACCGTTATCAGCTGCTGTGGTTCTTTAGTTATACCAGTGGGCAACCGTGCGCTTCTTTCAGCCATATTTTCAGATCGATTTTCCATAATCCTTTACTTATTTTAGTTGATTTCTCATGTTAAAGTAGGGTCGATGTTTCTCCTTTTCGTTTTAATCAGTATAGCTGCAAAGATTAGATCATAAAAAATATAAAAAGACAGAATTATGCATCACTCTGTTCTTCATCCCCAGATTGGAGACCTGAATCTGTGCGGGATTTTGACACCAGTTTTTTTGTGACACTTGTCGAATGCTTCACAAGATGGATCTGATTGTTCTTCTTGAATGTTTGTAATTCATTTAGCGCACAGCTGGATGGGGATAAATCTGATACACCAAAATACATAAATTTTAACCTGAAAATTGTTGCCATTTTTTCTATTTACTGCTCCTAAACATGCTTTAATGTCAACAAAAGGTTAAAAAATATAAAAACCTCTTTCTATTCATATAATATTGATCTAGATGGTACCTGAATGTCTCATGCTCCTAACCTTCCATCTTTGAATGATATCTCAGTTGGATGCAAAATAAAACACACTTTTATTATTTCCGCCCTGATGTGAGAATAAGAGTGGCCCGGCTCACCTTTTCCCACAGCGATCGCAGACGTAAGGCTTCTCTCCAGTGTGCTGACGGACGTGAGCGATGAGAGAGCTGGCCTGGGTGAAGGCCTTACCACAGACCAGGCAGACGCAGGGTTTTTCTCCTGTAACGCGTACAACTCAGTCACATATCGGTTGCAAATAATCAGCAGTAATTTAGAGGAAGGAATAGTAGAAAATATTGTGAAAAATAAAACAATACTAACAGAGCAGAGTGGGAACATTACCTGTGTGAATGCGTTCATGACGCTGCAGGGCTCCGGGGTCACTAAAAGCTCTCTGACAGTGCGAACATGCATAGGGTTTCTCCCCACTGTGAACACGCAGGTGTCTTTTAAGATTCCCTAAAAAGGTAAAACCAAATTATTCAACTAATGACATTTAGTGCTTTTGAAAAATACATAAAAAAAACATTTATGAGGTATTTAATACCTAGAAAGTGCTGGTATTACATAAAAACACAAGTCATTTATTTAACCCGCTCCTAATTGGATTTATGCATCGATAGCCGTTACCAATAATAGTAGAGCTGCTGTTCTCTATGTTTCTAAAAGGCTGCTTGGGTTGAATCATGATGTGGACATATATGGTGCAGGGTTGTTTTAGAGCTAAAACAATTAATCGGTTCATCGTTATCTGGAGTATAGAGACTCTAAAAAGTGCCTTTAGCTGACAGAGCAAACTACTTAGAGCACTAATTATAAATATATGTATATTTTGCATTGAAGATAAAAAAAAAAAAAAAAACGTTCTCCTGTCAATATCTCTATACAGACATCCTCAAGTCGAAAAGTTTTAGTTTCATCTGGTTTAGATTCTGTAAAAGTTCTTCTTTTGAGGGAACTTTTGCATTCCTATTAATAAAAAAACACACAAATAAAAGGAATAAATTGTTAGTTGAAGCCCTAGAGCGTTTAAAACATGGTGATTTATTTAAAAAAAAAAAAAACAGGAAAAAAAGAAAAGAAAAAGCAGCAACAAAATATTGAAATAAAATTTTTTAATTTAGTTATGGTGAAAAAAAAAATCCAAAAACATTATGATGTCATAAGCTGTTCTTGTGATATTTCAATCTTTGCTTATTGTACTCTGTGCAATAATAGTAATTTAGGTACTGAGCAGCATTGTAAATTGTAAACACTGTTGATTGTATTCCTGTACTTATTTTATTCTTATCACAGTTTACAGGGGATGGGTGTAGTTTTATTCTGTGCGCTGTAGTTTTACTTATTTTATTCTGTCTTATTATATCATATTTTTATTTTGCTCTATATTACTTACAATCTTATTTTTCTCTCTTCTGTAAACGGTACTGCAAGAAAATCATTTCCTGCAGTAATTCGGATTCTGATTTCTCAAGCACCGTGTGATTTTTACCTGTGGTGCTATTAAAACAACTTATTTACATATATATATATGTGTTTTGAAACAAATTCAGTCTCTAGACGAACCAAGTTTGTCAAGATGAATCTAAAAAACCTGCAGTTACAGAGAAGTACAATGACTTTCACTATTAAAAACCATCAATCTTATTTTCTTCTACTTCATTTGTAAAATGTCACTCTTTGGTTTAAACAAACTATAATAACATTTTCAGTTTTCCAGTTTAATATAATTTCTTCTAAAGAAGGATTTCTGTTTTTTTACCTGAAGTTGTAAACTGCTTGCCACACTCCTTACACTTGAGAGGCCCGTCTGCTATGTGGACTTTTAAGTGTGCTTTCAGATTCCCCATCTGAGCAAGAAAAGAAGAAAAAATATATAAATAAAACAGAGAAGCCGCAGATGCAAATGGGTCCTTTAGAAACGTTCAAACTTTTCACAGTCACCTGGTTAAAACGTTTGTCACAGTGTGGGCACTTGTTCCCCTTCTCCGTATCGTGCGTCTCCAGGTGTCGCATCTTGGCGGTGGGGTCGGAGAAAGCTTTGTCGCAGAAGTCGCAGTGGTACGGTTTCTCCCCGCTGTGCACCAGCTGGTGGCGCTTCAGATTCCCCGAGGTGGTGAAAAGCTTGCCGCAGACGTCGCAGCTGTAGCGCGCTTCACCCGTGTGCCGTTTCCGATGGAGGTTGAGCAGGCTAATCTGGCGGTAGCTCTTCCCACAGGTGGAGCAGCAATACGGCTTCAGGGGACTAAGAGGGAAACGGCGGGGGGGTGTGATAAGAAGCCGACTGAGCAAACAGAAATAGAAGTGTGTATAAAAATATGTGAAGCTCACCTGTGTGTTTTCTCATGAGCTTTACAAGCTGCAGGGTCAGAGAAAGCCTTGTTGCAGTCCCGACAGCTGAAGGGCTTTTCTCCAGTGTGTATCCGCTGGTGGGGCAGCAAATTACCCGTGTGGGTAAATTTCTTCCCACAGTCCTACAAGGAAAAAACTGTCAAATGAGCCAAAACAACACAGAGAACAAAAAAGTTACAGTAAACTGATAAAAAGTTTATTCCAGGAATCTAACCGACATCTCGACACAAAGCTCAACATGAAGAAGTGGAAGAAAAAGGTTTTCAGATGTAGATAAGAGCCTCTCTGCATGTGGGTTAAGCTCAGGATAAAACCTGCTGTTCTTTGAAGCTCCAAGAGCTTTATTATAGAACAAACAGCATCATGAAGACACTGCAAAAATGATCTTTAAATAAGTAAACAATTCTTAAATTAGGCAAATAAGATGATCTGCCAATGGAATTAGTATTTTTTCTCTTAAAATAAGATAGTTAGATAATATGCACTTAAAATAAGACAATTACACTATTTTTTTTCTTATTTTAAGAGTAAATTGTCTTGTTCCATTGGCAAAGTGTCTCACTTACCTCCTCAATTCAAGAACAAATGCACTTACTTTAAGAAAAAATAAATAAGTTATTGATATTTGTTGCAGTGCAGGGATCTCAGAAGGCAGGTCTGGGAGTCATGTGGAGAAATTTAAAGTTGTTCACTTTATAAAACAATATCACAATGTTTGGCCATTACCCAGAGTCCTCTGGCGCTACTACTATCCATCATTTGGAGAATGGGCAGTGTTAAAATGCTAAATCGTTCGCAACACACACACAATGAAAGGCCAGAGGAGAGAATCATTCAGAGATGCAGACAGAAAGCCCAGAGAGACTCTGGAGAGCCGAAGCTATGGCTTCAGAAGCTGTTCACATGACAACCATTACTCTGCACCAGAAAAGGAATCCACACTCCACAACACTGGTCTCTATGGAAAACTGCAAGATGTCATGCTTCCTGTAACCTATGGAAGAAGATCAGCTCAGGTGTTTGGCTCCTATAGAAAAGGCAGAAATCTGTCATTGCACTTCCTTCTGAATGCATGAGCTCTATTGTAAAAATTGGTGGTGGGAGTATCATGCTGTGGAAATGTTTTTCTTCAGCAGGCAAAGCTAGATAAAGTTTAATACTGAAATAATCTGTTGAAAAAGACTTGAAACTGGGATGAAAGTTTGCTGTTCAGCAGGGTGAATTGATATGTACAGAGAAAGGCACCACTTTGGTTTAAAGACTATTCATTTGTCATAACGGCCTAGTCAAAGTCCAAATTAAAATGCAGATGGGAATCTGTGGCATGATCGGAAACTTTCGAAATCCAACTGACCGTCAAACTGAGCAGGGCATGCAAAGCAGCAGACTAAGGACAGAAGACTTGCAGCTGTATTTGGAACTGACGTGTGTTTATGCAGAGCAGTGACATGTGCAGGACGACTCTGTGTTTCAGAGGGTTTCAGGTTTTATTCTTTAAAAAAAAATGGAAAACTCACCCCACATTTGTGCGTCACAGAGCTGTAAGGTTTAGACTCAGATCGGTTGCTCATAGATACGCCCAGAATTTGTCTTCCCTCTCCCTCACTGTCTCCGTCTGCTTCCTGTTCCGTGTCATCTTCTGCCTCATCTGTCCCTTCTTCACCAGTCTCCCCGGGTTCTGGTTCCTGTCCGTCAGCCACTTCTTCCGACTCTGTTGTCTTTTTATCCTTTTTCACCTTTGATGGACCTTCATCCTCAGAGTCATTTTCTGGAAGGAATAAAAACAATACAAAAAACAAGGCGTATGAATGTTATTGTTGATTGGATTTCTGTCAGAGCACATCCCACCCACTGAGGGAAACTTACGCCGGGCCGGTTTTCTGATCCTTCTTCCACGTGAGCTCATGTAAGCCGAGCTGCCTGAAGATCTCAAGTGCTCTTCTGCAGAAACATTTGAATATCAGATTTAATATTTACTTTCTGACTTTTATTTATGGGTCCTTACACGTCATATTTATAATTTACTGGGTGTGTAGTCAGCATCCGAGGGGTCGTCCTGAAATCCTGCAGGGATGGATGTAGAGCCTCCATCCTCCTCCTTCACAGAGATCATCTTCTGTACAGAAACCTGCGTGTTTTTGGGGGGTCTTCCACGGCCCGTGTGCTTCCTGCTGGGATTAGGCTGAGAAACACTTTGTTGTGCATCAACAGAAACGTCTCTGTTCCCATCCTCCTCACTGGGAGGGTTCCTCTGATCTTCAGTAGGTGTGTTAGAAGGACACTTCTCTGTTTGCGCTGAAACTTCTGACAGCTGATTTTCAGCATCATCCTTCAGCTCTCTCGCAGCATCCTTTATATCTGGTTAATAAGGGATAACAAAAACGACAGGACGTGTTAGGATTCAACTACGTACCAACCGTGACCCTGATTGTTAGAAGGCTGACTGACTGATATGACGTACACTTCTAAAATGATGCTTCTTTTATTAAAAGATAAAAGCTGTTTATCCAATCCCGCCCCCATGGGAAACAGTTACTCTCCCCCGACCAAGTGTTGTTGATGATTGGCAAGGACTCTTTAACGTCTATGTGAAGGAATCTGGTTGCCTCTTCTTTTACAGTATTTAACTAAGATGGTTTTCTTATGTTTAGGGGAATGGAGCAGTATCTTAAATAGAATATAGGCCTTCACTAGTTTTTTTGTAATTATGGAAGTACAGCAGCTCCAGGGAATTTGTATTACTTTTCCATATTCTCTCCGTTTGGGGGTTAATATTTCCACAGCAGTTCAGCTGAGTCCCAAAGCTACAGACAGCTGCAGACGACTTTGATTTGCCTGCATGAATTTATATCAGGGTGTTGGTTATTGCTGTTTGAGATCTTGAGTAATTCATTTTTGGTTTGTTGGAATTTTGTTTTAGAAAATATTTAACAAAAACAACAACAACAACAGAGAGCCATTCCCTTTTTCATTCCTTATTATTATCACAATATTTTACCACACTAAGATAAATGGAAATATATATCTAAAAAGAAATCCATAAATGGATGAAGAGCGTACTATACATTATACTTTTTGAAAATTTTGTTCTGTCCTCTTATAGCATCTTATCTTTACCTCAGCCTGCTAGATGCACATGCACAACAGTTATATTTGATAAACAAAATCAGCTTTTCTGTTGCATGGAACTACACTTCCACCTCAAATCCTCCCAAAACAAAATCACAAGCAAATCAGTTCAATAATAAAATAACTATTTTAATCAAAGTTTACCAAAAACCCAACTGTAGTCCATCAGTCTCCTGCGTGTGCATAGAAATAACTGAACAGGAAGAACTTTATTATGAGGCCCAGATTATTTAGAAATCTTGGAATTTCATTTATTTTATCAGCTTTACTGAATATGTGTTTATAATATCTGAAGTACATTTGTTCATATTCAAAATAATACAAAATCTGTTCAGCAACAATAGGAATATGGAGATCGGAAATTAATTTCCAAGTCAATTTTCAGACTCCTTGTCAAAATTCTCCACTTCTAGTTTTTTTCAGATATCAGAAAAAACACATTTATTAGAACTAATACATATCAAAACGGCCTGCCATAGTCAGTGGTAACCACGGTAACATTACGGGGAAAACTGGTTTATTTCTTGAATGGTAGTCTATCAATGTATATATTTAGGTGAAATTACCATTAAGCAGGTGAATGATGAAGTCTAAAAACGTTGCTCTAATTGATAGAACCTGTTCATCATCTCATTCGTCTTCCATTACGAAGTAAATAAGAGGCTGTTTGCAGCAGCTTCGGATGTTGTCATCCTAATAAATGACCGTTAATAGTGGTTATCAGTCCCATAGAATGTCTTTAGATTCTGCCTCCTACCTACCAGCAGGCTCAGTGGGCTGTTATCACCAAATGAATAGTAATCCTAAAACCTACAGGAATTCCTTTTTCCCCACAGAATCGATGTATCCATTTATATGTAATTTGAAAATAATTTCAGTAGCTTTTAATGTATCAATGTATCTTAAAAAAAAAAAAAAACATCCACAAGTTGTTCTGTCAAATACCTGCTAAAGGAAGTCAATGCTGCAGATGTGAGGATGGATAAGGTCTGGATGTACGTATTGGATTTTGAGGTGAAATGGTAGCACTCATGAAGATAACTTACTTAATATGAAATATATGCGGTTAAAAATATTTAATTATCTCTGCAAATGAATGCCACTTAGAGAAACAGAGGTTTAGGGAACTCTCTTTTTGAAACAGAAAACTCAGAGTTTCCCTGATTTCAGGCTTAGAAAACTTAGTTTTTATATGTCTGATTTGTTAAACAGGCCTCAGGTGTGTAATTTTTATGCTTCCAAGAGACATTTAACTAAATATTAGTTGGATTTTATTAAAATATTAGAATCCTTTTAATCACCTTTAACTTTGGGTAGATTAGATAAAATTAAAAAAAAAAAATTTTTTATTATTTTTTTTCTATGAGTGTGTGGGTTATTTTATTAATTCAGACAATAACAAAAGGCTGAGATTCCAAAGCTTTTAGAGAAAGGTGATGGAAAAAAGAAAAAAGTCCCTTTCCCTGATAATGTTCAGCCCTAATCTGACTATTCTCAGCTCCTAAACACACGAACAGAAACAGAGAAAACATTTAAAGACCTGTTTCATCATCAGGGATATCCAGTGTTATGATGGTTGGGGCTTGGTTTGACATCGACTGATACGCAGAACAAGCATTTATGATTTCCTGCATCTGCAGGAAGTGGGCGACAGACAATACATCCTCAATATTCTGCGGACTTAAGCTCAGTTTGGAGGTGTACATAAAATCCAGGACTTGACCCAAACCTGGAGAAATAAAAAACAAACAAAACAAAGAAGAAACAAACTAAAAAGCTGATAAAACATCAACAGCAGATAAGCTGTTTCAGCATTTCTTAAATAGTGAGACAGGTTTTATGTCACAAATGGAGCCTACCAGCAGCATTGCTGATATCCAAATGCACCACATCCTTCTGATCCAAGAAAAGGGCTCGGAAGTACACGCTGCAAGCTGCCAGCACGGCTTTGTGGGCCTTAAAGTCCACACCGTCCACCACGAAGGTGCAGTCGCACAGCAGGCCCTGCTTACGCTGCCGGTTGAGCTGCTCCAGAACCTCCCCGCTGTGCCAGGGGAACTCCATCTCTTCCAGAGGTCAAGTTATATGAGGGCTACGCCTGTGTGTTTGAAGCACAAAATGGACATATTACTATACTACTTATTTGAACTGAAATAATATGAATAGAAATAATAATCACACATTAATCTAATTAAAAACACTGAAAGTATAGATTTGTACTAAAATAGACAAAAACAAAGAAAGACAAATATGTTGTATTTATAGAGCAAAAATTAGTAAAACTAAACAAGACTATTTAAACAAATCATCAAAAACAAATGCATAAGTTAAAAAGCATAAACAAAAAGTGCAAATAGAATGAAATCAACTATTTCGTAACTTAAAGTAAAAAGTCAGTCTTATTAGATAATTGCCAAAGACTTTGACATGTTAGTATAAAAAGTACATGATTTCAGACCAGCGTATGTCCTCCAACGACAGAAACTAGGGCTAGCTAAATGGCTTTAAAATTAAATCTTCCACTTCTTCTTACCAAATCTGATTAATCATTTTTTTTCTAGATGAAGATTCATCATAAAAATTATGAATAACATACACTGCATTCAAAAACGTTGAATTTCTTCACCATTTTAAAGGAAAGCGATAATTCAAGCTATTAAACATGCATGTAAAATAATCATTCTTCACAACAAACAATAAATATCGATTCCTTCCATAAATTTTCCATCAGACTTATCCCAAGCGGGGTCGCGAGGGTTGCTGGTGCATCAGCTGTCTATGGGCAAGAAGCGGGGTACACCCTGGACAGCTCGCAAGTCCATTGCAGGACATCACAGAGTCAAACAGGACAAACAACCATGCATACACACACTCACACCTAAGGAGAATTTAGAGAAGCCAATTAACCTAACAGTCATGTTTTTGGACTGTGGGAGGAAGCTGGGGTACCCGGAGAGAACCCACGCATGCTCAGGGAGAACATCAAAATCCATGGAGAAAGACCCTGGACTTCTGTAGTTTTAAATTGGAAAATACTTAAGAAAGTGCAGTAAGACATATGAAGGAAAAAAAAAAAAAGACTGAAAGAAGATACCATAATCTCCCATGTCTGATCAGGAGAAACTTGACTTATTAAAAGTTTGGATGAAAAGTACAATGGTAGAGCAGAGAGGCTTTCATTGGATCTAAAAAAAGATGGATGCACACTTCTTTAGATTAGAAAATAGTCGCTCCAACCATAACACCATACACAAATGAAAATTTGGAACAAATCATTTGGTTTTGGTCCCATCTTTATTCAGGCCATTTAAACTCTTTATGCTAATGAAAACTACGCTATTAAGTTAAAACCGGAAGCTTTTGCAAGATTTAAGTTACAGTGAGGCATCAGACATGGGTTCCCTATTTCTCGAGATAAAAATATAGCAAACCAGTGCTTTATAATATCCAGACATTTTCTAAAGCCTCTGGTATATATTTAAATATCAATAAGTGGTATGGTTTTGCTATAAAGGACTGTATTCTTTCATCAATAACTAGCACACCAATTAAGCCAAATGTAATTAACTTAGCTATCACAATTACTCAGTTATAAAAGAAGATGAACCAAGATGATGAAAGGCTGAACCAATGACTGCAGAGATATTTAACTCTGAGGGGCGGGACGTTTTCTCTAAAGCAGTCTAGTCTGTCTATAAGGTGACTTATAAACTTATCCACAGATGCTATCCTACCAATCAGTATAAGAAATATGCTAGGCCAGACACAGAAAAAAATACATTTTAATTAACTTCAATTTCTCTGTTTAACCTCCTGGGGGTAAAGGTGTAACCTGTTTAGAAAAAACAACAAAAAAAAAAAAAAAAAAAAAAAAAAAAAAAAAAAAAAAAAAAAAAAAAAAAACAAGATCAAAGAGAGGTATTTATTTGTTGTATTTAATTTAATCCAAAATAAATGTCCTTATACAACATATCAACAAGTGTAATATCAAGGATGTGTGATCGTAAAGTCTCCATCATGCATTTGGTATAAGAGATGTGTGGTTGTTTGCTTATCTAAAAATAAAATGTCAAACAGATTCTTCTGTAAAAGTACTGAGCCTATGAGAGAAAAGATTTCCGTGGACTTGTTAAAATCAAAGTATTTCTAGAATCCTTCTTATCAGCTGAATGTATTTTACAAACAGCAGATATGAACTGATTCTGTTCCAAATAACTCAGCATCTTGATTGTTAAAACCAAGAATCAAAATTAACTGTTGTTTTAAAAAGCTTTGAGGAGATTTTCCACCCAGAATAGGCAAACAGGCCATACCTATTACTGGGAATTACTTTATTTATTATTTATTTATTTTTATTTTTTCAAATAAATGTATAACTTAATTACCATTTCCAGAGTACATGTATTTGTTTGTTCTTTATATTCTGGGTTCCATATTACAAATTTTTTTTTTTTTTTTTAGCAAAAATGAATGTAAAAAGCAGAAAGTTTGATGTTATGGAGAAGATTTTTGTGGTAATAGAGTGCACAAACTACTTTAATCCCGTAAAAAACCACAATACTGGAGTCATAATACTGTAAGAAGCACTCAGGAAGTTTGCTATTTGGCTCAATATTGTTGTTTCCTATTATATAATTTATGTGACCATAGGAAAATAAATTTTATATATATTTAACAGTTTTTTGTTTTTCTGGGTGGCAACTTTTCCCAGGTTTCAACATGAACTATATCGGTATACCTTAACCCAAGATTATCAGCTTTTTGAAAACTGCAGCAGTCATGATCATGGATTCATTTTTAAATGTATTTTAGACAAAAAGCCTTGCTTTAAAAACATAATTTTACAGATCTGATATTTAACTATTCAATATTAGATTTTCCAGCTAATATTATGGAGATCTTTCTGGCAACAGTGCCTATATTTGGGAATTTTACATAAAGGATCATTTAGACAGCAGGTGAAGTAGGAAAACTGGATTATTGTGAATCTGAACACCCTTTAGAAATCCATTTAGAATATACTTTGGGCTTTCGCGATGATAACAGTTTTAACTCATATAAAAATGTACATTATAGCCAGCAAAAACACACTGTAACATAGGCGTTAAAAGATGAAAGCATGTAGAAAAACTAACTTTATTTACAACCATGTAGCCAATGTTGAAATTTAGAAATTAGCATAATATTTGGGAGAAAACGGCTCAGGTTTGACGGTGCAACGCATCGATTACAATTCCTCCATCCTTGCAGCTTTGCTATCAGGGATTAATTTAGCCTGCCTTCATGCGAGCCGCGCTGAGAAAGAACAAGATGTCGTCCCACAGAGTGGGAGCTAGCTAGCTCGGCTCTGCTGTTGTTTTTGACGGCTAACGTCGCTTCTACTCCCTCATTCAGCGCCATTTTTACAAGAATTATAATCTTTGTAATTACCTGTTTCTTGCCAATTCCTAGTTTCGATTCCAGTGAGTGAAATTGCGCCGTACGGTGTATTTTCTAACCGAAGAGAAAAAAACAAACCCAATCGAGTGTTTCGGGGATCGATCCTCCACCGCTTACTGCATCCGCCGCCATCTTCCTCTCTCTGATCGATTGATAGGGACCAGCCGGATGCGCCCGGCGAGCATGCGCAGTAGGAGCACCTGTTAGGCGAACAATCACCACCAGATGGCGCAAAATACCCGGTTTCAAACGTGCGAAATGATTGTTGGTGAAATCCTTGTACATAAATCCTGTGTTTTATTACATTATAAAGCTGTGAACCCACAAATGTGCACACAAATAAAATGGCCCTGCTTTTAAAAAGCCATACGAATCAATCAAATGAATCAAAAAGCCTGTTAAATCTAAGAGATGATGCACCTTTTAATCCACAAATAACAAACTAATCAAATTACAATTTTTTGTAGGAAATTTGTTACCAGCGGGCTGTCACAAATGCATACGTTCTCCAGCTAAGAATATTTAAAAAACTACAAACAATACAATGCAATTTGATAAAGATACTTATTTGTCAAAACCCATGTAGTAATGAATGATGACTCACACCTCATAGTTTGTGTCAGGCCTTTTCTTTTGCACAGAGCTGACTTTAAAATACATTTTTTCATATGTTTTGTCATTAGGCAGCAAAATTACAACAAATATAAATGATAATGACATCACACAAAGGCAAATATTAGGGCTGAGCTACAAAAAAAATTAGAATCTTGAGGGAACAAATCTTGGCAAATTTAGTTGATTGATTCTTTTGCAACAGCGTATACATATAAAAAAAGCTAATCTTCTCAAATGAATGTCAAGGTGCCAAAACAAGAGATAAATAGTTAATCCAACGCAGAGAAATGCACCGATGCGTGCAGGATAAAAAAAAAAAAAAAAAAGAATTAATTATCTGGTAAAGAAGAGTAAAAAAAGCCACAGAATTATTTCTTCTTTTCTTTCAGTGTTAACTTAGAAAAAATAAGTTTTCCCCTTTTCATTCACCTGCCTGTTCAGTGGTCTTTGTTCAAGCTTGTTTATCATACTTAATTAAACATTGCTTGTATTTTGATGTCGACAAATTTAGACAGAAGTATTTGTTCTTGCAGCACTTCAGAGTAACTTACTTGTTATCTTCTCTTTTATTGCCCTTTCTGAAGACTGTTAATGAAACTGGCCTTTGTGTTGCATAATTTTTATACCTCATGGGAAAAGTGAGCCATGCATTCCTCGTTAAGGTTGACTGACACTGATCAATTTAACACGTATAGCTGTGCTCCTAACCAAACTTTATAAACACATATAAACTTGTGGCCATATTTTTCCCAATAAGTCTGTGTTAGATTATGCTACTTTACAAAAACATATGTTTATTTGAAGGGTTCTTTACACAAATCAATTGTAGGTGGAAACGTGTGGAGTGTGCTATACAACAAGTTTCTTTTTGAAACTTTAACCTTGAATAGTTTTTTCACGTTTGTCACAAAGCTGAGAACAGCACTAAATATAAAATGTTCACAAAAGCTGAAAAGAAGCCCCTTATATGTAATGAGAATTTATTAATTTCTCAGCTTGGCATTCAATTAGAAAATATCTGGCCTTTTAAGTACCATTTGCACATCATTCAGATGCTTTGGTTTTGCTCAGACAGTCCAAAGAACTGAACTGACGTAGTGATGCTCAATGTTCATACACAGTTTTTGTTTTAAGGTTTTGTGACCAACAGTGGATCATGTGCTGTTGATAATAACCATCCACTGTCTGCATCCTGATTTAAATTCATGAGTTTAAATTACTATATGTTGATAAATATATCCTCAAATGTCCAAAAAGGATCATTATTTATGTTAAATGCTGCTTGTTATTCCTTGCTGCTCATAAAGAGAACATGAAGTAAAAACTGGGTAAGATTATTTTCTTTGGAGTTCACTCTGAAGAAAAAAAAAATCCTATTAGAGGTGTTTTGTAAGAGTCTCAAAGAAAATTATTTATTGCAGTCATGTTTAATGCAAGTTTAATCATAGAATTAAATACAATAAATTAGTACTGATGAAAAAAAACAGATTAGGAAATAGAGGGATTGATTTAAAAGCTGAGCTGCTGTCGCAATCTTTACCTTGCCTTTTATGCTGGTGTACTGAGGATGTGTGTTGCATGGGTCAGAACAAAATAAATTAATTCTGCTTTATCAAACATCAAGTTCGGTCACATCCTTGAAGAATTTTAAAGTGCATCGATAGATAGAGCATTTTTATTGGGATTAAAGCTGTGGAATTCACAATGTTCTTCTGAGTGAGGATGATTTTCTTTTTTTTCTTTTTTTTTGTTATAGCATCATTTTCTTTATTTTTTGGTTGTTTAAATTTAAAGCTCAACTTATCCAGGAATGAATCCTTTCCTAATGCTCAATAAGGACCCCCAAGAGGTCAGAGAACTAGTTGCTGAAATAACCATGAGTTTCCCTCTGCAGCTGGACTGTACATGTGCTGTTAATGTAGTGAGTAAAAGCTGCAGCTTCCTTATAGCACAGTGTTTGGACGTGCTCTAACACATCCATGGCAGCCTGGTTTATCCGAGGATTAAATTGTGTCTGCGACAGGGTTTATTTTCATGGAATCATGTCTTCCTCTGCAATCGGAACAAAAGGCAAATATTATGCAATGAAAAGAGTAATACAAGGACCATTGTATCTAAACAGGTTATTTAACTGGTATGACTATGTAGGACAGATCATATCCTCATCCATCGTGGGACTTAGATAAAGCTTCATTAGGGAAGCTTTAAAAAAAAGGTTTAAAACCCCAAAAGTGATGGGTTTATGCTGAGGAAGTGGGTCCATCTCTAGATTTTGATTTCGGTGCGAAAGGTCTGTACGAGCTCATGTTTGGCCGGCTGTCTGCGCGCCCGGACTGTCAAGGTGCCCTCAGGGCCCAGGGATGATGTCACCGAGGTGGGGTCTACATCCTCAGGAAGTTGGCACTTGTGGGTGAAAGTGTTCATCACTGAACCATCCTGGGCCAACTGCAGAAAGAGAGAGGAGAGAATGAATGATTCTGTTTGAGGATCTTCCGTCTCTCGTGCTGTAGTCCCAAACCACCGTTCACCTTTTCTGCACGGACTTCTATCTGGTTGTTGGACGTTGTTACGATGACATCCTCTGGGGAGAAGTCTTGCACGTCGACTGTGAACTGGTACGAATCATCAAGAGTTTTGATATTTCCACCTCCACCTAAAACCAATCATAAAATGTGTTTGATTACAAAAGAAACACGTTATAACATTGTTAATTAAATCCATGTTATTAAATGTTTCCTTTTTTAACATAAACAGCAATGGCATAATTATTTGAACCACTAATAATTCCTTTATTACAAACATGTAACTAAATCTAACCGCTTTTCTAAATGTGAAGTTTTTTCAGTAATGGCTTTTTGACTTGGAAACCTCTTGGCTTTAGGCCACGCTGCTAGTCTAACAATATTTATCACGTCACCGCTAAGGTGAGATGACTGTGTGGTAAGAAGTGCAGCACAGTCTTTCCATAGCAGTAAACAGTTTAGTTTCATTTCAATTTAATTTTATTTAATTCAGGTTATTTATATACAACATATATTATCTCACCTTAATTTATAGAGTCATTTCAAATGAGTGATAGCATCAGACTGGTTTTAAGGTACCTATCTAAAGAAACCCCACTAATTGCATAAAGTCATTGAGGGATTCGCTCCTCCTGGATGAACATGTTGTACCAGTAGACATTTGCTTGCATTCTGTCCTGGACTTTCACACCTAGCATGCATGTAAACAATCTGTCACCATCTACATGCCAGTATGGGGCATGAATTGAATCATTATATGAGGAAAGAAACCTTCTCCCCACTTTTAAGTATGGTGGTGGAAATGTGATGCTATGGGCTTTTTTCTCAACCAAAGGCCCAAATCCTATCAAGGCGCATGACTCATGTATGCTAGTAGATTTCAAGCACAGAAATTATTAGCTGGCTTCAAGACGTTTTTCTATATGACAATCCTCAGATCCTAAAACTATAGAAATTATTTGTGGTGATTTGAACAGAGGGCATGGAAAAGACAGTGATGTTTGTCTATAAAAAGCCAGCTGTGCCACCACTGAAGTTTTACAATTATTGCCTCATGTTTTTGCGCTATTATTAAATACATGTACTTCAAAACATTTTATGTATCCCTTATTTGAGGTATTATTTTTATACTGTTGTAAAAAATGAAATAATTCCGATTTTTTTTACACATCTTTACTAGAAGAACCGATAATTACAAGAAGCATTGATCAGTGCATCTCACTTTTTTTAATAAACTGATAAAATAGCTCAAATATCTGTATATTTGTGTGCCTCAGCATAAACTCCAAGACAGCACAGTTAACTTTTTAACTTTTTCACTGGCAGTAGATCTCAATGTGCATAGAGTGTTTGCTGGAAACAGAAAATACGATATTTATAAAAATCAAGGGGGAATTGTCTTCAAAGGCAAAAGACTTCCAAAGTATGCATCATTTTAGATCAGTTGCATAAAAGTCTATATGTAGCAAAAAAATAGATAAATAAACAAAACATCAAACTTGAGAAAAGTGGACAACTTAAGGAAAAAAGAGGGTGGCCAAGCCTGCAGAAAGTGATCTACAGGATATAAGAACCTACGAGTCACATCATTGAGATAATGTCTTCTACTGCAGTTCTTTCATGATTCTGCTCTTTATACTGTAGATTTCTGTTTAAGTTTCTTTTGGAGTTTTCAGTTACACTTTGACTTATGTCCTTCTGTCTTTTCTTGGTCATTGGTTTCTTTTCCATTTTGTGTCATTCTAATTTTTTTCTAGTTATATTTAGGCGGTGTTGTATTTTCTGAGTTACTCTCTGTTGCCCCCTTGTGGCAGTCTTCTTTCCCATAACTTCCCTTCTAGTCGCTTCTACCCACACCTGCTCCCTTTCAGCTGATTAGCCCGTCCTTTGTTCTTTCTTCCATATGCAGAGATGGCAAAAGTACTCACTTTCCGTACTTGAGTAAAACTACAGATACTTGTGTTAAAAAATACTCTAGTAAAAGTGG
>NW_015151374.1:295933-301837 GCF_000732505.1 Cyprinodon variegatus | reverse complement strand
TATTGATGACATGAAAAATAATAACGGTAACTCCATTGAAATTATTCAAAACTAAAGTAACGAGCCAATTTTTTTAAATGTAAGGAGTAGAAAGTACAGATATTTGTGTAAAAATATAAGGAGTAAGAGTAAAAAGTCGCCATTAAAAATAAGTACTAAAGTAAAGTAAAAATATCAGAAAAATCTACTTGAGTACAGTAACGAAGTATTTGTGCTTCGTTACTTCCCATCTCTGTCCATATGTATTTACACCACCTGTGCTGTTCCTCATTGCTAGATTCATTATCTTCGTGAATTTATTCCTTTTTTTAGTTTCCCTAAGTGTCTCCTTGTTTTTGTTTCCTGAGTTCCTGTTGTTTGTGGATTATTTGCTTCTGTACGATCAGCATCTTCATTAACCTTTCAAGAAATTATCTCTCTGTCTCTTCATCTGGGTCCTCAACAAACATCCACCAAACCTGACAAGTTCTAGTTCTAGGTCTTTTTGTTCAGGCCTATTGTCTACATCCCAGAACTAGAACCAAAGATGGAGAAGCAGCATTTAGTTCCTATGCTCCACTTATCTGGAACAATCTCCCAGAAGAGTGTAAAAGTGCTGAAAGCTTCAGTTCTTCTAAGTCAACCTTAAAAGCCAATTTGTTTAGAGCTAGTCTTGGCTGTTAAAGTTTAATTGTCAACTGAGGTATCATTAGTCCAGCTTGGTTTATGCTTGGCGTGGCCGTGAGGTCTGCACGGTAAGGTTACATAATTTTGGGCTTCCGTGACCCTCCACACAGCGTCTGTGTACCCATTAGAAAGCAACCTGAGAAGAATACTATTAAACGAGAAGGGCTTCATGATCTAATCTCATTTTATGACAGTGTGGCAAAAAGTCTGCTCTGCGGAGGTTGGGTTTTAACGAAATTAACAATTTTTTGCAATGCATAGCTCCAGCTCCAGATACAAAGCTCCCCAATGGAGCTTTTTCACCCACTCCACCACCACGGTGCTTCGCTTACCAGAATCTTTCATGCAGTAAACCAATCTCTGTTTGAAATTATGTAATTTAATATAGAACTAATGACCCTTAATTTTATAAAGTTTAAGTAGCCAAATATTCCAGTCTAAGTTCTGTTATTTCACACTTTCCGTGAACGCTTCGTGCAGCTGCTGCTCTTCCTGACAGATTAGAGAGAGGGAGAGAGATAGGTGAAGCCTAGTTAAGGTCTAGTTATTCTCAACCTAGTGACCCTAAGGTTGAGAATAGCTGATGTAATCAATAAAAATGCAGGAAATCAGTAATCCTAGCAGTCATTATTAAATGCCCCTTCCTATCAACTACCTATGCAAAAGTAAAAAGTAAAAAGATTTCAGATTGCAACTGAGAGATAACTGCCCAATATGGTTCATATGGGAAAGTTACTACCAGGTGTGATGTGTAAAATAAAGTAGAGTCAATCAAATGAATAATAAAAGATCTGCTGGGAAGTTTAGCTGCACATAGAAGACGCTATCAGCTGCTGATTCAGGGGCTCATTATTCCGTCTATACATACAACCACCACAGCAAGGTGCAACAATGGCTCATCTCTGGGATATTGACCTGTCAGGGTGGAAAAAGGCTTTTACCTGCATACTGCCTTTCTTTTTCTGTTGAAAATAATCTCTTTACCAAATCTATAAAAAATACAATGTGTCTAAGAGCGAAAAACAAATCTGTAGAGCTGAAGGGATCTTCATACCCTAGTTTAAGGATTTATCATTATAGACGTTGCAGCAGGAAGCTTTAGAAAACCTTATGAAAACAATAAAACAAAAAATGGGTTGAAGGAACCACCAAATGTGTCCCCTGCTTTCACTGAAGTCGTATGACTGTGTTTCATGCGTCCATGTCAGTGTGCGTACTCTGACTTAACATGTGGAAGTTAATTTCAGTAAGTGACATCATTATAACTCTGCCTGTAGGTGTGTGTGTGTGTGTGTGTGTGTAGTCACTGATCACCCAGCAACCATTTGCACATTTCTTATACAGGCGTCATCCCAGATACTCAGTGTGTGAAGTCACACAGCCGGGAGCACGTCCAGAATCCCTGCTTTCAGACACGTACAGCACTTTATAAATGTAGCTAATGAAGTCGTTTAGGTATTTTATTCAGATTTCATGTTAGAGTTCAGCACAAAAAAAGGCCATCATTCTGAAGTTTATTGACAATTTTTTTTTCCACATATATTGTGTATATAAAATCTGAAAAGCATGATGTGCTTTTGTGTTCAACCCCTGAGTCAATACATAAAACAATCCACTTCTTTAGGTACAATTCTTATTTTAGTGGTGGTGGTTGGGGGGGTTGGGGGGGGGTGTCGTCTCTCCCAGCTTTGCTCCTTGATTATTTCCCATTCCTTGCATAATAGCTCAAAGTCAGTCAGAATAAATGGAAAGCCAGTGTTATGATCAATTTTGAAGATTATTTCTAGACTTAGCTCTGTCTGGACCTATAAATGTCCTTTAATGATTTATTTATAACTCTGGCTGTATGATTAAGTTCTTCCGTCTTATAAAGAGTAAACCTCCACCCCAGGCTGAATTCCTTTACATCCTTTGACAAGTTTTTGGTTAGCTCAGACCTGCATCTGGCTGCATTAAGGCTCACATTAAGTGTGAGAAGCGTTCCTATCTCTACCTAGAGCATAGAGCATAATGCTGCCAGCACCAAATGTGCTCAGGATGATAACTAGTGTTGTTTTTTCTTGAGCTTTCTACACTTAGAGAAAATCCTTCAAATGGATTGTTTGGAACATTACTTCTTAAAGCTTTCTCCTTTCCACTTTTCAGTATCTCTCTAGTTTTCCCCTAGATTTACTGACTGTTTAGTTTGTTGAACAATTCCTCTATATGATTAGTGGATCTCTACAGCTCCAGATTCATTTTTGGATCTTTTGGCTGCTGCTTTATGCTCTCCTTGCCCAACTTGTTGGTTTAGGTGGATTTTGGTAGGGTTGAGGTTCTGCCATGGTCTGTCTATTTTTAAAATTGTTGTCTGAATATATTTTAAAAATGTCCTGCTTTGAACTTGACTATAAATTGATCACTGACCTGTCTGCTGTGTTTGTCTTTACTCTTCCAAAAAAAGAAAATTAAAAACAATCCACTGAACTTTGTTACCAAGTTTGAAGACGTTTCGCTTCCCATCCCAGAAGCTTTTACAATTGAAAATGTCAGGAATAGTGTTGAGTTCGAGGTTTTATACAGTAGCCCAACATAGCCTTGTGTTTGTATTGAAAACATGCAAATTGAAATGGACGAAGGGTTCCACCCCTTTGGAATGGGGGTTGTTTGGCTTCTTTTGTTAGCTTGCAATGCCCCATAGCCGTCTAAATGTCGGAAAGGGGGGTCGTTAAAGGGAATTGTTGGCCTTGCTGAATAGGAGAGGTCCTCTGCTCTCCTGTACAGAGGCTGGGGCTGCAATGATAGCAGGAAGGGATTAACTCAATTGCTGCATTGTAGGTTTTTACTTTTGTTAGTATGGCTTTTGAAGGCAAAAAAGCGAATCACTCTAGTTTAATCAGGGTTAACTCCACATACATGTTTAGATTTTATATCTAAAACATAAAAAAACATTCACCCTTTTTTATCCATGTCACATTGATGCACTACCTTGTGTTAATCTGTCACACAAAACCAAATCTTTTTTCTAAAAAGTGTAAACACTTTTTCAAGAGACCGTATATCATTATGTGGGTGAATTCATTGGTGCAGAGTTTCAGACAACCTTACTGTGTGACCTTGGACTTATAGAGGACACTAGCTGTGGGCTTATTTAAAGTACCCCATGTTAAATACTGACACTTGTAATCATCAACCAACTAGTTTGCACCAGCTGGAGCGTGACTAAACACTGCACACTTTATAGTTAAATGTCTCATTGAATTACTTTCTGTTTTAGTCATAGAAATGCAGAAAAAAGAACATGGAATGAAAAAGTTTTCTGAGAAAAACATCTTGTCTTCATTTGCACCTGTTTTATGTGCATCAGGTGCGGCATGGCTACAGCTTTTGTTCCTTCACATCAAGCCATAGAGACTCTGCCACCTGTAACATTTAATTACCTGCTTGGAAAAACACCACACTGAATCAAAATGGTTTCAAGGAGAAAACATAGATCAAATTTGACTCTATCCATAACATGATACGTTCTTGTTTACAAAACGAGCTCCAAAAGCATAAAGTCCCTCTCCAACTTACTGGAAAATCCCAAGGAGTCGCTTCCAGGCCTCATGAAGGAGTCAAAGTCCTCAGTGAACAGCCCCCGGCTCTTCTCCATGTATGGGTTGCAAGAGGACGAGGTTGAGGACGAGGTCTGGTGGAAACTGCGCTCCGATCGATAGGCGGAGGAGTTGGTCACACTCATGGATGGTTGCAAGTGCTGGATAAGGCAGAGGAGGAGAGTAGAAGGGGGGAAGAGGGAGGCGGAGAGAGGCGGATTCCTCCTGAAGCAGCTCTAGGAGGCCTTGATTAAATAAATAAATCACACTGCTATATTTTTTTTAGCTTGATTATCTTCTTCAATGTGTATTTCTCCCTTTTTTTCTTTAAGACTTATTGTCAAGCTCTTCTGAGAAGCCAAATCCTCCTGGACTTTATATACTGGTCAGCCTCCTGTTTGGGGGGGTGGCAAATGTGTCACAGCTCATTTGGAAAAGGCTAATAGTCTTCTATTTTTATCATGAGACGCACAGAGGGATGAAAAGGAGAGTCTGTGGTTGGAAAAGTTCTGCTTGATGAAGGGTCCGGGTTTAAGAGAGGAAGAGAGAGAGAGACTGGGATTTGGTCGAGAGAGGTAGGGAATGAGCAAGGGGGGGGGGGGTGAGAGGCACAACAGTTGTCATTCCAGGCACATCATCCCTAAAATAGCTTCGCCGTCCACTCTCTAACTCCTCTCACTGCACACCATCACTTCTTTCTGCCTGTATCTTTGGCTTTCTTAGCATTCAGCCCCACAACTTTGACCTGAAATTGGATCTAAGGCAGCTCTGTCATTAAATGACTTACAGGCCGATGTTTTTACAGAGTAACGCGATCCCATTAGAGAGGGTTTATTTTATCGCTTGGCCCACTTGGTAATAACCTGTTTATTATTTTCATCTCGTAGATGATTGTCACACAAATCTAATGGTGAATACTTTTCATCAAACCAGTTAAAAATGCAAACAGCAGGAAACAAAAGTCTGTTTTCTGTCTGTAAGTGTTTTTTTTCTAAACGAACATCAAAGTGTCATCAAAAAGAGTCATTTGATTGGATGGTGTCAGCCATTGTTGTTGGAGCTTTTAGGATCAGGAGCAGCACAGCAGGTTAAGACTGGACTGCTGCTGCAAAGGTTGTTATGTACAATGGTAACTAGTGGAGTGGCGGCCTAGTGTTTAGGGCCTTGTGTTTGGAATTCTGAGGTTCTGAGTTCAAGCCCCACTCCCACAGACTGCCATTCTGGGTCCCTCAGCAAATACCCTCAATGCCACACTGCTCCCTGGGCCCCGCACAATGGCAGCCCACTGCTGCCCAAGGGTTACGTTAAATAAAGAGAGTTAATTTCATCGCTCTGTACTTGTGACAGTGTAATGACAATAAAAGCTGGGGAAAAAAAAACAATCTAGGACTGGTTTATCCATTTTAGTTTATTGATATTACCAATACCTAAAAGCCCTCTGAGACAGAATCCAACAGTTTCAGACAGCATTTATTCTGGTTATATGTATTCAGAAAGCAACAAGATGTTATGTATCAATGAAAGAAAAAAAAAAAAAAACATATCTGTTCCCCAAAAATGGTTTTAATTTCTCTAAAATGAGAACTAAAATAGAGACTTTTACCAGTCGGCGGGTTTTTAGGCCCCTTGAGTAAAAAAAAAAAAAAAAAAAGCATACAAAATG
>NW_015151374.1:275277-295668 GCF_000732505.1 Cyprinodon variegatus | reverse complement strand
TTTGGGTAAATGGTCTTCCTTCTGTTTCACATTGATTATATTTTTTGGGTATCATTGTTCATCTCAGTTTCAAAGTTTTTTTTGTTCCTGACCTAACGACAGAACTGGAGTCATTTTCAAGCTGTGGTACTAAGAGTTGCTCCAAAAAAAATGAAGACAAAACAAAACAAAAAGATTCAGCTGTAATAAAATTTTTTGCAAATATTTTAAAAGATGTTGAGGATTCTGATTACATTGTTGGGACTATTTCTTGTCTGCTTCTTTCGTTTGCTTCCCTGTTTACAGGCTGCGGCTCTTTATGCCAAAATAAAATAACAAAAGCTGCGTGTTAGGGTTCTGTTTGTGGGGAATGTTTTGTGTTTTCCTTTTTAGCTTCTCCTTCCACCACTAGATGGTGCCCCTTCCCCGTTTTGGCCTGGAGGGCTGCTTCCGGTTTTCCTCCCACATCTGCGGCTCGTTGGGTCATCACCAGAGGAGTATTTGAGCTGCAGACTGTCACCACCTCGATGCCAGAGTGTTTGCCGGTATTGGGTACTCTAGCCCCACTGAGTTTAGCAGAGTCTAATCTTTGAGTTTTTGTCTCCCAGTTTTTGTCCACATTTCTAAACTTTTGTCTCCTTTGTTCTCCGGTAGGATTACCCTCCTGATCCGCTGGATAAGCCTGGTCCTTCTACCCCCTTGGAAGGCAATATTCGACTCTCTCTGAGCAAGGGGAAACCTCCACCAGATCCGTTCAAGCCCTCCTCAGGAAATTCTGTGACAGTCCGCTACTCTGCTCCTCTGGACCCTACCATTAGTGTGCCTATCCGCCCTCCGAGTACAATCTTCTCTGGACAATTTCCCCACAAACTGGACCCAGGAATCAACCTAGAACCCCTTTATGTGAGTCTAAACTGAACCATTCATCTGCTTCGATCTATTCCCTACGGTCCTTGAACTTACCACTCTTATCTTCCCCTAGAGAATTTCCGGTTCCGCTGGATTTCCCCCACTCTGAGAAAACCCAGTTTAGTCTCACTGAGAACCTCCTTTGTTTGTCTTTCCCCCCAAGCTGAGAAAACCCAGTTAGGTCGCTCTGAGAACCTCCTTAGTTTGGATTTTCCCCCCAATCTACAGACTGCATGGAAGTAGTTCTGCTCCGTACCTCTTGGTTCGAAAGGAGAATAACTTGTCCAAGACATTGCTGTTGGGGATGATTTTGGTTAATTTTACAGAGAATTTCTTTGTTATTCCTGCTTTATAAAGGTACAGGGAGGTAATCTAACCCAGCATACTAGTGAAAATAACTCTTACATATAAACTAGAAGGATAAAATTCAAGAAATGCTCTAACACGAAAACAAGAGGACTGAGAAGTTAACAAATCAGGCAAAGCCTCATTTTCAACAATAAGAAAAACAATGAAAAACGTAATTCCAGAGGAAACTGAGGTGTAAGGTGTGAATCTCATCTTGCTCACACACCTTTTCAGTGCTATTCTACAAACTGGCAATCTCCACCCCATAACAATGGTTATTGAGGACAATCATTGTAACCTTGGTTTTATCTCACCTCATCCAAAAATGAAGATATTTGTCCCTTTGCTGGCTGTCAGGCTGTTATCTTGCTGTTATAGCCTCTTTTGGAGGAACTGCTTCCTCCCATCTGTGTGTCCATTTAGCCCATTTCACTACTATTTCTTTCACTGAGTAATCATTTCTTCAAACAGCATCTTAACAAGGCCTTTTTGAATATTTTTTTGGTTTTGAATGATGCATTTTAAACCAAAACACACTAATTTATCGTACATTGCCGTTTAAATTGTCTTCATATGATCTTAATACATTACTAAACCAAACAAAGGTAAAACCTCCAGCTTTCTGGACCAAGGATGAATCTAACCATCGGAGGTTTACTGTCCTCTTCCTTACATCTTGGCTGATTTCATTGGATGTTTCCATGATGTCACACAAGGAGCCAAAACATCTGAGGCGTTGCCTTAAAATAAATCCACAGGTGTTCTTCTGTTCAACCCATAGACTTTTGGGTTAATTAGAAACGTACATCATCTGAACATTTCATAAAAAAAAACAAAAAACCTTATATATTAGTGTCATAACCTAAATAATTTGAATAAAATAAATATCTAAGCTCATGAAAATCTAAAAGCTCATATAACAAACTACATCTAAAAGGTTGGTTTTACTTCAGCTCAATTTAAATTAAAATCTAGGTTATTAACTCCAAAGGTAAATCAGATGTATCAAAGTTTCTGAAGGCTACTACTATCTGACCTGCTGTAAAAATAAAGTTTCTGTCTTTGTTCCTTTAAATCAGAAAGTGGAAAAGAGTTCTGTGTCATATCTCTGCAGATAAGTTAAGAGGAAAACAAAGATGGAAAGAATGTGCTTGAAAACAAAGCCTATAGGCAGGCACAGGGGACTTAGTGGTGACATGACTTAGGGGCTATTAATATCTCCATGAGGTTTGCAGCCAGTCATTATTAGGAAAAACTCGCCGCCCTTTTTTTTCTAGTAAGTGACTCTGACAGCTAATCCATTTATGGGCTTTCTGATGGTGTGTATTTGAATCAAGCTTTGAAGTCTCGTTAAGCAGTGAGGAGTGTCGAATTTAAGGCGCAGAAGCTCATCCACTGGTTCGCTACTGATTTATATCAGTCATTAAACATCTGCCATCATAATCTTTGAAAAGCCCCAGGTGTTTGCTGCCAAATGCAGACCTCTTTATTAAAGATGCCGGTAAGGTTACCAGGCATTACGGATCACTCAACTAAGTATTATTTGATTTCAGCCTTATCACCACTGAGCATAGAGCCCCCTGCTCAGGGTCTAAATCTAGCCTAGCAACTCACCTCCTCCCAAACAGGGAACATGCAGAGCCCCTTGTTTCTAACAACAGGAATATTGATGTTTCTCTGTGGGATTAGTCCTGTTTACGTCTAATTTAAGCTGAAATTAAGATTCATCACTTCAGGTAAAAAGAAATGTGATGTTCAAAAGTGGAATTGCTTTTTCATTATTATTAGTCTAATCTGTTATGTCACATATAGTTATAGGACATCGGCTGTTATTTTTTTTGGAATTCAATTACAAATGCAAAAACTGTCATGTTTGCTTAAAAAAAACCTTTTCGCATATGAATCATAAACATTAGCAGCCTGGAGACAGAACCATAAACCCCCTGGGCATTGACAGTACATTATCTAAGCTTGTGACCAGGTTGCTTTCCCAGTGAAGCATGGATGAGTGCTGATGGGGAGCCATCAAAAGCAGGGCAGCAATGACAGGGTGACAAATGTGACATGGATGGGAGATTATCAAGCACAGTGGGAAGAGTGAAGGATGTAAAATGAAGGTTGGAAATGCTCTCTAAAGACGAACTCTCACTCTAAAACTTTCTGGGTTGCTTCTTTTACCCAAATGATGGGTCTCTGTTGCCAGGAAAGAAGTCTGATATTTTTTAACTAAATAGTCTGTAGAAAATTGTGACAGATTTTGCGTGCAGATCAAACAGCAGAACCTAACAGTTTCTTTTTTTTTTTTTTTCATACTGTCATTTTGAACTGCCATGTCGCACATTCAAATATTCATGACATGTACTCAGGCATTGCACAGCTGCTCCACCTCCTTCTGGGGGACTGCAGACCATAGAGTTTGAATGGAAATCAGTGCAAGCATGAGGTGTTTGGTATAGTACAAACATAAAAAATTAAACACAGAAACATTTATGTGAAGTTTCACTGCATGTATGTCATGTTTTCTAAAAAAAAGAAAAAATAGCATATCTTGTGTTTGCTGATTTTCTGTAAGACAAAAACACTGAAGTAATGGGAAAAAGTCTGCTAATTCAACAGGTTGACACAGCGGACCCTCACTTTTACAGCTTTATCTCTTTATTTAAAATCATGCTATTACTTCCTTTTTGTGGCATGACATATGATGCACCTATAACATTCAAAACAGCTGGTCATTTTGAGCTTTTATTGCATGTAAAACTCTAGGACTTGTTTCTGGTAACACACCTGCTAAGTAGTTAGTGCAAGCTCGTCTTAACAGTCATAATTTGACCAAAGAACTGGTTATACCAACTCCATAGGCTATCTTTATAAAGCTTTTTATACTTTGCATTTTGCAAACCTGTCTCATTAAACAGCTTATCACACACAATTTAGATATCATATCTACTTATTTACCTGTTTATTAGGTTCCACCTACCATCATCTGAAACCCTTTTGTTATTGGAGCTGCTTGCAATCATGTGCTGTGGGAATGTTAATCAGATCATACAGCTGACACAGATTTTTTCAGCTGCGCATCCATGATTCCTTCCCTGTTCCTCCACAACTCAAAGGTGATTTACTGTACTGAGATCTAGTGATGTAGAGGCGTACACAACAGGATGTACATGCAGTGAGCAAGAATACTACTGATGTGCTGCAGAGGTGTAGTAATGAAGTACAAATACTTGGTTACTGTCCTTAAGTACACTTTTTAGGTATCTATACTTTACTCTATTGCTTATTTTTCTTCCTACTTCTGACTTCTACTCATTACATTTTCACAGTAGTATCTGTATCTATGCTTTCTATTTCTTACATTTGTAAAACAAACGTTACTCTTGGCTTCGGCTTAATATTTATAAATTTTTGTTTCATGTCATGTGCGCCATCCAATGCAGATCATTGGCGCCATACACATCTAGAGGAAACTAGTGTAATTGGATGAGTCATATAACGCAAACACTCATTGGTTACCTAAAGGAAATCATCATCAGCAAGCAGGTGTTCTTTAAACTGGAAACGTGAATTGTCTATGCCATGCTACAATGTCGGATTCAGAAAAAGATGTTGAAATTTCTAAAAGGTCGGACACAGGCGAGAGCGTATCGTGAGATGGAGACCAACAAAATCTCCCTCATCCTTGGCCCTATCTCAAAGAATTTTTCGAAATAGTCAAAAAATTGAGCTTTCAGTTCATATAGTGGCATCTGGATGTTTTTTAAAGGTTACTTTATACTTTAAGTAGTTTTTGGAGCACATACTTTTTCACTTTTACTTGAGTAAAGAGGTGAAGTTGATACTTCAACTTTTACCAGAGTGTTTTTAAACTGCAGTATCTATACTTGTACTCAAGTAACAGATGTGTGTACTTTTGACACCACTGATGTGCTGGACCAGATAGTTTTTGGCAATCTGTTTACATCACTTAATTTAATCTTTGTTAATAGCTGAGCTATATTTAGCAGTATTATCAACATAGGCTCTTAAGAGGTGGTAGATAGATGCAGTTTTGTGAGAAAAGAAAACTGAAGAATATTGCATTCCAGGTTACTCTATAGGAGTGCTGCCTAGCCCCCCAAAAGGTTTGGTTCCTGGTCAGCATTTCTTTGACCTCTGGAGGGTGGCACCATCTGTAACCCTAAAAGAGCTTGGCAAGTATAGAAACTTAATTTACCATACCTTTAAATGTAATTTCTAATTGTTTACTAATCCTGAGTCTCTCCATCTAACCTAACCTTATCTGTTAATTCAATTTAGGCCTGGTTTTAGTTAGGCTGGGTCTACATGAGATGCTTTTTACATATTAATCTTTAGATTTATCTTTAGTATTAATCTTTATGTTGTACACTAAGATATTATGTTTTTCTCTCATATCCTCATTAATCAGTAGCTTTAACTGCATTCAAATAGCTAATGTTACACAAACTAATCAAAATCAGCCATTTTAACCTTCTGGGAAACAAGTTCCTTACTCTTTTTGAAGTGCTCCTGGCCTGTTGTACTCTATGAAGAAAAGAGCAATTGGAGGGAAGCCAGAAAAGATTGTATCATAGCAACTGGCCTGATTCGAGGAAGCACTACATTATAAAGTGCAAGAGGCTTATGTTGCCAAGCTCAGGAAATCATTATACCTTTCACAACTTTAATAAAAAGATCGTCTTATCTAAGCAGCCGGTGTGATTGCCACCTTAGGGCATTCAGAGTATGTAGGTCAGAGTGGAAATAAACACACTGCATGGATAAAATCAGGTTATTTAATATTCTATCAAATTTAACTAAAAAATGATGGTGATAAGATGTGATGCTCTTAAGGAGAAATAATTCAAATCAACGCTTAGGGCAAAATGTTTCTAGCAATTGTTTCCAGTAAAATGAATCATATTTATGGGAAAAACAACCAAATAAAATATGGAAATATATGAGACACTCCAAATACGTTATCAGGAATCGGTGTTGTCCTGCCTCTAATCTATAGGCTAATGTATGTGTGTGCATGTATATGCATTCCCCTTTTGCTTTTACATGATCAACTTAGTCACACAATTATATGCCCATTTTATTAAAGAAGGCTTACCAAGAAACGTACACTGAAAAATAAAACAACGCAACTGCTTTTGGCATTTACTTAATCATATTTAGTTATTTTAACACAATAGTTTTATGTCCTACCCTGCTAACATGAACCAAATGTGTTAAAGTAACTAAATACGATTAAGTAAATGCCAAAAACCGTTAAATTATTTTTTTCAGCGTACTTTTATTCTGTTTAAAAAACAAAGCGAACCCTTTTGGTGTTTATTGATAAGGCACACTAGATTATATTGCCATTGTGTCCAGAGATTTGACCTTCTTCGACAGGTTCAGGTGAGTTACAGAAACATTACGGCCATTACATTAGAGTTTGGCTGAGCTGTCATCGGACGAAAAGGTCAAAACCTTTCCTCAATGTAACACGGAGCTGATACTGATCCCAAGCCACAAATTATAGTATAATTACTGTGCAAAATTATATAAAACCGAATTCTGAATACAAGCCTTGGATATAGACTGAACTTTAAAAGGGAGACAGTTTATAATGTAGAGGTCTGAATGTTAACACTATATGAAATGGTTGGAAGAATAATTCCTTTAGTTCCTCCCTTAAATCAACAGTGATGAATTTTTTTTATCTGTAGTTTACAGATGTAAAGAATATTATTAACTTCATGACAAAACATTCATATTTAGAGCTTAAAGTATGTGACTAAAAGTACATTTATCTCTGTGTGCTTTGTACGGGACAAAAGCAGCGGCTATATGCTTGTGCATTCCTTCTACTGTGGTAGCTCATTGGGAGGATCTCCTCAAGGACCAGATCTAAAAGACTTCAAAAATAATTTAATTCAAAAACACTTTATTAATCCCAAAGGGAAATTAAATGTTGCAGTAACTCATAGTTGTTTTTTTCTTTTCTTTATCGAGTTGTTGTAGGTGTTGATTGCTGTAGTCAGAAAGGATCTTCTGTAGCCCGTCTGTCTTGCATTGGACCTGGACAAGTCTCTTATTGAAGACATGCTGTTTGTCTTCTGAAGAGGATGCTCACTGTTATCTATAATGTTCTTCACTTTAGAAGAATAATTCTTTGTGAAATCTTCTCCAGAGGTTCCAGAGGAGTTCCTAGAACAAATCCAGGCTTCTTTATTAGCTTGTTGAGCTATTTGAAGTCATTAGCTGTAATACTGTTACCCCAGCAGAGGATGGAGGAATAGATCGCACTCTCCACAACAGACTTAGAGTAGTAGCCATTCAAAATGTCCCCACTTTCCTTGATGGGTCCTTGGCTTGTTCCTTTTTACAACATAAATCTTTGTAATAAAATATTCTTTCTGTCACCATTTGTGGACATTAAGATCTAAAGAGAAGCACCTTCTCCTGGTCAGACCCTGTAATTCAGTGAAAGGGTGATGTCAGCGAAAAAAAAAGCTCACCCAGGAGAAGGCCAGTGGCTGAAAGTTGGATGCCATTCTGCTGGCGTTTCATTGGGAAGGGCCATTAGCTGCTACTGTATAGAAGATATGTAGTATCTTGTTGCAAACTTTGAAGGACCTAACCTTCTGTAGGAAGTATAACCTACTCTGTCCCTTCTTGTACAGGAGGAATGCACTGATGGTCTTCCAGACAGTTCCTGGATCGGCTTCTTTGATTGGTTGTTCAGATTTTCCATCACTTTGGACACATGTCAAACCCTTGAAAACATAAAATGCTTCTCAGGACCTTCTAACATCTCTAGAGGTGTTTTCACCATATGAAAACCAGACATCACTGATGCTTAAGTACCATTCGGCGCGGGCGCAGCATTAACCCAGTTGGTTTTAGAACTAATTCCCACCTGAAAATATGAAGAATATATCAAGCATAACTCCACAGTTATCAGGTATTAATGCAAACTTTAGCACCTGTGTAGAGATAAAAAATGTAAAGGCATGTTTTTCTTCACTTGGTGACCAACTAGAGGTTTGCAACCCCCAAGTACATACATCCTCTTGAGCAGGGGCGGAGCTAGGTGGGGGCTGAGGAGTGGCCATGGCCACCCTTACCCAATAATTGGCCATCCTTCTGGCCAACCCTACCATTTTTCCCTCTATACATATGGTGGTAGCAGTAATACTCTCAAGTGGAATGTTCTTACTTATTTAACATTAAAATTTTTCATATATTCACAGTTACTTGACAACAAAAACAATGTGGTTAATTATGCAAATCAATATACTAACAAAAAGAAACAGAATTCAGGCTTTTTTCGGAACCAGATGTTGTCTTATGGGGTAAAGAGAAAATTACATCCTTGCAAGTCATCTAGGAGTCATCAGTGAAAACATAGATAAATAACTACTTCAATAATAAATAATCAATTTAATGTAGATATTAGTAGATTTAAATATTAATTTTATGCTGATTGATTATTGGTAAAAGTATGTAAGTAATGACAATGATTAAGATGTTCGCCCCAGAACTCAAACTTGAAAGAATTTTTTCAACTACACCTTTAAATTAGAAAGCATGGATGTTTAAATATATGTATATTTGTTAGCAAAGGCTGTAGGAAAGTATTGTTAGTCTTTTTTTTTTTTTTCGAAAATATGGATGTAGTGGTTGTTTATTGTCATTTTGGAACAGTGTAGATTGACCCTGAGGTACTGGGGTCAATCCGCTTTCAGCATTTACCTTGGTTATTGCCTGGTCACCCTAATTAACATTTTCTGGCTACACCTCTGCTATTGAGTAGATAATAAAAAAATATTTGTTACTACAGAGCTTGGTAACCTAAGTTTATATCCTAATTGATCAACATTTTAGCCTCATCTTGACCGGAAAACAAGTAGTTAAACAGGTAACTGAACAATCGTTTATAAAATTGCAAGATATTTGGGCAGTTGAGAAATACCACAGAAAAATATTGTAGTGGGAGAATTGATTGTGGACCACAGAAGTGATTCAGCAAAGGGCTGTTGGTCTTTTTCACCAGTTTGTGTAAACACAGGTTAAAGAAAAACATCTCATTAAGCCAAATATAGGACACATTCTCAAACCTTGGATGTACGGGTCAAAACATGTTTTAGAGAAAAAGTAGAGAAACAAAGCTATACTGCAGATACAGATTATTGAAACAATGTCATGAACAGGAAAAAAAAGCTAAAAGAAAAACAAAAAAAAAACTGACAAAGGTGATTGTAAAAGAGAAGATCTGGTAGATTATTCCACTATGCTCTCTTAAATGCATGCTTTTGGGTTCTATGTTCTTTTTCCATGTAGGGTTCATCATGGTTTCACGTATTCCTGCTTTTGCAGTAGGATACTTCTCAAGCTACATAATCTATGCTGTGTCCAACAAAAAAAGCATTAATGTGTAAATGCATCACTGTGTCCTTTTAAGCCACCCTGTGCTTTGATTTCATCCTCACTCTCCAGCTCTGGATTTCTGGGCTCACAGTTGGGGAAAGAAGCCAAGGTTAAGTTTACAAACACTGTCACATGTGATTTATCTTCAGTTTGGATTGCAATGATTTGCACTGAGGTGAATTGCTTTTTTAAGAGTAGAAAAGTGTAAAGAAACAAACAGCTGAGGCACCAAAGGGCTGCAATCTAACTTAATCTTATCACCTTCAATAAATCAGAAATGTTTCAAGAAGTGGTGCTTTTCATTACACTGTCAACACGTTGTTTGATCTACTGCCTGTTCCCTGTTTTTTGATGATGATGATGATGATTATGGAGCCATATGTAGGCAGAGATTTTGCAGGGCTGCCTTTAAAGCCAATGCCTATTTTTATATTTCACCATGTAAACAACTTTTTTGCAGATGTTCCCTTTCCATTTAACGGCAATGTACGATAATGACAAGAGCACAGTGATATACTGTATGCAAAGTGATATACTGTATGCTTTTACTCCTTTTCAACTCATACAATTTATATTCTTCTAAGTAAGCAATGAAAAATGATTTAGTGGTTTTTAGAGCAATGAAAAAGAAACATTTGGGTAAAATTTTAAGGTTAAAAGGTTAACATTTCTATATCCTTTAGTCACCACAAGGGGTGCTGAGAGTCTAACGATGGGACTAAAACTAAACTTTATTGAATTTTTTAAATGACACTTATCTGCGTTAAAAGACAATAGAAGAGTTTGCTTTGATTCTCCTCCATTGGAATTCATCGGTTCCCAGAAACAATTATAGGTTCAGTGTGTGTTGAACTCAAAGATAAATAAAGCACATTTTGATTAGTGTTTCTTGTTTAAAAAAGAAATCTTAATTTTTACTTGTTGAAAAACAAAAAGTGCTTCGTAATTTACTTTGATTTACTTTCAATACGTCTGGTGAAAAACTACCTAACACCAAAGATTTCCATCGAGCTCTTTGTCTCTATGTGCCGCTTCCATGGAAACAGTTATACCCTCATAAGAGCTCTCTTTATTTGTATATACAAATGTGGGAGAGATGGTGTGGCTTTTGCTCACATCAAGCTGATTTCAAGGCTCTATAAATAACACAAGTGTTAATTAAAAACATACACGGAAGAAATAACAGGATAATTAATGAGTAACAGCTCATTAGAAGAAGACAAAGGGTGTGAAAATGATTACCCTGACCTTCCACATGTTGCAGAGGCTAAACCTTGATTTCCTAAAGTTTAAAATAATTACAGGACTGCTGATAAATGTGTGATTTTATTAATGGGATCTTTAGGGGAAAAAGGGGGGTGAATTTGAAAAACAACAAAAACAATGTTTGATATTAAAGACAAAACATAATTAAAACCCAACGCTTTGATTCTTTACAGATTAATACAAAAACAAATAATGAACTGTAAAAGGTAATGAGTAGTATTGAAAGTAAATGGCTGAAAATAAAGGAGAAAATACAGAAAAGTGAAAAATAAATCAGTTTATGGTTTAAATTTGTTATGAAGTAGTGGAAGTGGTCTTCGATAAAGATTCCTTCAGTGACCAACTTGTCGATGCTGGAAGGATTTCTTTGCTGTTAATGACACAAAACGTTTTGCGCAGTGGGTAGCACTGCTGCCTTGCAGCAAGAAGGTCTTTCTGCATGGAGTTTGCATTTTCTCCCTGTTCATGCGTGGGTTCTCTCCAGGTACTCCGACTTCCTCCCACAGTCCAAAAACATGACTGTTACATGAATTGACTTCTCTTAATTCTCCTTAGGTGTGATTGTGTGCGTGAATCGTTGTTTGTCTCTGTGTTGCCCTGCGATAGACTGGTGACCTGTCCAGGGCGTATCCCACCTCTCACCCATAGACTGCTGGAGATAGGCAGGGATAAGCGTGTCAATGTCCATCCATTTTTCATCATGCTGTACATATATTTATTACATATTTATTTATATATATATATATATATATATATGTGTGTCAAAAAATGTATACTAATGTAGTCAATAGGAGTTGATGAAAGGCTAAGCAAGTTGACTGTGTTTCAATGTTTAATATATTTTGCAGACGCTTGAAGGTCACCTTGAAGTGTTCCCTTTAAAGAGTTAATATTAGCTACGCTGTCAGCCGTGACTGCTCCATCACATTTATGCAAATACCTTAAAAGAGGTCAGTTACAACCCAGTATAAACTTATCTACACCAACACAAACTCCTCTTTATAACCTTATAGATGTAACTGAGGACCAGCAAGCAGAAGGTCAGTCTGAATGCTTTTTTTTTTTTTTAATATCTAGTTTAGAATATTTCTTGTTTTGATTATTCCAGTTCCTTTCAAGGCCAAATGAGGAATTTTAATAAATCACCTGGGACAGAAGCGTATGAGGAAGATAACATACAGGAACGAGAAAATAATTCAGAACCATCCCATAATGTGACTCCACTTCTGCTGGACTCATGGAAACCATGCCGAGGGCTCCGGGCAAATGTCAAAGGTAAGTCATGTGAAAAATGAGCACATGAAATAACATTTTATCTAAGTTATTGACAAGTTAAAGGAAAACTCCATTAATATGGCTCAACATATTTAAGATAATAAATCCTGTCTTCTGATACATCAATCTGTAATTTTTGCAAATAGATTTAGTGTAAATTAGATTTTCTGAATTGCATAATTCTTCTTGTTAACAAGCTGCATTTCTTGCATCAATCTAAATTCCCCTACTTTTATAAGTACAGTGATAATTTCTTTCACACTTTTTAAATTCTTTCTTTAAGAAGTGGAAAAGTCTTATTAGCAACTGTAGCCTGTTTGTACTTGAGTTGTCCTCTAACAAATGTCTCAGAGCAAAAGCTTTGTAATGCAAATGAAGAAGCAGTGGAATATGTATCTCAATCAAATATTGTGTGGCATTAACATTAAAGGCATTTTAGTTTGATGCACCCCACACTATTCTTTATCTTTAAAGAGCTGCTGGTAATGCTGAGCAGATGCTTGGGAAGCGTCTGTGGCATGCGGTGGTATGGCTTTGCCGCGTTGGGCATGTTGACAGCCATCCTAAGTTTTCTCATGGACCTCAGTGTAGCAAAGCTGCTGCGAGGTAAACACACATAAACATGCATTTTTCCCCTCTATTAGTTATAATCAAGGAAATAAAATAAACCCCTTTCGCAATTTTTCATGTCACAAAAACAAAAATTCAAGATATTCTATTGGAATTTTGGACACCAAACTAAAAAAGTTGCTTAATTGTAAGGAACAAATAAAAAGATTTACAGTTTTCAGTATTTATTAGAACTAAAGAAAACAGTTTCAACAACAATATTTCTCCTAAAGCTGCCCTATCAATAAATTCCTCCGAGCTGTGCATCTCTGTTGCTCTTCCATACTCTAGGCCTCTTTAGCTGCTTCTCTGATTAAATTGACAACAAAATCAAATGTGTTATATTCCCAGAGTTGGTGTTATATGTTTAAAGTATGATGTAAGTTCACCTGTTTAGTCTAATTCAAAAATTGCAAGAGTTAGTTCCTCCAGGTGGTGTTTATTCATAAATATAAGCAACTCTGTTGATTTAAAAATAAACAATAAGCAAAGTTTCCCCCTGAATACCAACCTATTTGGGAACTCTTATCTATTAAAAGACATACGGGAAAAAAATAAATAAAATTTTTCCTTTTGGCGTAGGATCCAGAAATTTAGATTGTCATCGGTTCAAATCCTACCTCAGTTGTCGTGTCTTTTGTAAGACACCTGACTTGCATTGGTGATGTGTTGATGGTGTTCAGATGGTCTGGTAGCTGCCTTTCCTCTGTCAACATGCCCCAGGCCGGCTGTGGCAGCATTGGATTAATTAATTATTATAATAATTAATTTATTGATACAATCACTTAGTCTTTGGTGCGCAGACCTCAGCAGGAAACATAGCCCTGAATTTTGATAGATATGCAAAAACAGGAGTAAAGAATATGGCTGTTTCCCCCCAGGCCTGAATTTGGTGGTGGAGTGGAGATAGATGAAGTTGGTTAGTCTGTAGACTGCTGGTTAGTGAGACGGTCTGCTGATCTTTATGGGGAGATCCAGTGGACTGTGTGAGCTGATACAAGAGCTTCACTCAGGGACCTGGAAGATGGAAGTCCAGTTTGGATAACACAGGTTGAGAGAACCTGTCCATGATGAGCAAGCATGAAGCGACAGTGGAGAGGAAAATCTCCCCGTTGGGAAGAAACCTCTGGCTGAACCAGGCTAAAAATAGCGGTCTTCCGCCGTAAAGGTTGAAATGAGATGCAGAATGCAGTAAGAGTCTGTGAGGAATGAAACTCATAATGAAGTTTTAGCTACGATGGTGGAGGAGGGGCTGCAGGTAGGTTGAAACGGGATCATCTGAATGAAGTCACACAGCGCATCCACCGCCTGAGCACAGGAGCAGACGAGTTGCGGATCGGAGGCCTTTTAAGATGAACTTTGGATGCTGATTGGCTTTCATGGAGGTGTTGTTCAAAGCTGATTGGCTGTGTCGTAGGTGGATGAAGGCGAGTTATCAGTTTATTCCGTTGAACTTACGCCCAGGCTCCATTGGTATTACCACTAGTGTGGTGAATGTGTTGAATTTAAACTATTTAGAAAAACACTCTCACAGTGTAAACTGTTAAACACTTTCAAAGCGGTTATTTTAACTCGATCGATAGGCACTTTAAAGGTGACACATTTAACTCCCTAGTAATTGAATTAAAATGTTCAAATTTGCTCCCTCTCCTGGCTTTAGTTAAGGTGGAAAGCTATGTCTTTGTAGATTTCTTGTGTACTATTCTTGCAATTATTAGTCTTCAATGAGCATGTTTATATGTGAAGTAGAAATCAGATAACTGGGGACATCTAATTTAAGAAATCCTTGTTTATATGTTGCAAATTTCATTCCCTAAACTTCCATACCAATGTGTTGTTGTTTTTTTTTTTTTTGCACCATGTTTTTTCTCACACACTGTTTACCTTTGATCACTGCTGCACTTCATGGAATGGAAAATTTCATTTACTGTCTGAAAAGCTGTATTAAATGAAATTTCATTTTGTATACACTCTGTTTACATTAAATGCGGTCCAGTTTATTAAACACTGTTGATTAGAATGTTGCCTAAAGTTTTTTCTTTTAGATGTAGACCGGAGGGACAACTTCAGGATGTCTTCAGGAGTAATTATGAATATTTACCAGCTTTCAAAGAATGTGAATATTCCCAATAAGACAGCAGTTTGTCATTGTATATGTGGATTTCTGTGAGAGAGAAGAAGGGCCTTTTAACCCAGCCTGGATGGAGGAGGCCCCTTCCAGGAAGAGAGCCATGTGTCACCAATAGGTCACTCTTCCCATCCAAGAGTTAGGAGATGTAACAGATGACAACTGTTGATAAAGCATCTCTTTATTTAATCCCTCATATGCCTGCTGTTTGTTTTTCCTTTGGACATGCACCCATGTTAATGAAAGAATTGGAGAACTGTGTTTAAAGGCACAAGCTATGGGCAGTAGAAATGTGATGAGTGATTATTGACACAATCACTTTAAAAAAATCATATAAAAACACAACATTTTTTGTGATATATGAAGTCTGGGATGTTGTTGTTACATTTTGTTTCTTTTTGTACATTTTTGTACATTTTGGAGAGGACTTAGAGTGACTGGCTGAGGACGGTAAGCTCACAAGAAAGAATGATTAATGAATTTCCAGAGCATTGGCAGAATTATGTAACGTCCAAAAAACAAGGGGCTGCAAACCCCTGGAAGGGCAGACTGAATCACAGACAGTGACAGAGAAAGGGAAGAGTTTGATGAAATTAAGTTACAACTCCTGAGAGATGAATGATACATGCCAACCAGGAAAGTACTACTAACTGTTTTGGTTTTGGTGAAGGAGGGCCTGTGGGCAGAGCACGACTGTGGAAAAAATGTAGATTTAATACATAAAAAAAATAAAAATACTATAAAAGTGTCACAGAAGGAACAGGCTAAGAAAACACTGGTAAAATAATCCAGAGCAGAAAACGGAAGAACAAACCAGCAGAGAAAAAAATAGAACCGATGGGCCTAAATACAGAGCAGACATAGAGTGATATCCACCATACCTGAAGAGTTAAACAGATAAAATGCAGAGTAAAGGCAGGGTAATTGACGGAGCAGGAATTATATCTGGAAAGACAGAAAGAAACCCAGGGAAATATCAAACAAAACCATATAAAGACAAACTTTGACTATTTAATGCCAATGCAATGTAGCTTTCTTTTTATATACAGCACATTGAATTTACAGAGAAACTAAAGAATCACTGAAAAAGAAAACTTGTTAACTTAAATTTCAAATTTAAATCTTAATCTTTAAAGCATTTCCTAATTACACATTTTAAATTGAATTTTAAATAGAAATTGCAAATTGTATTTATTAATCCATTGTTAAATACTGATACTGATAGATCCTTCATATGCTATTGGAATGAGCTACATAGATAAACTTGCCTTCCCTTTTCTTTGAATATATAAACTAGGAAGCTTAACACGGAAGAATAAACTGATGTGGAAATCGTCTATCAAACAATAATCAGAACAAGAAAGAAAAAGACATGTTGAATGACAAAGTAAACAACAGAATATGGCAAGATCTGGTGGAACTTAAAGAAAATAAAAATATGCACACGGAAAACAAAAAAACCCAAACCCTTCAAGACAGTGAGATTAACAGGACGTAGTACTGGTGAGTGGAGATCAGCTGAGGAAGGGCCTGAACTGTTAAACAAAACAACTAATTAACATGAATAAATATGAAAAGGAATGTTATAATACAAGCTAAGGCATAACACTGGAATGTTAACAAAACCACAATACATAACACAGAATATAAGTAAAAGGAAGATATTTCCTGAACAAAATTGAGAAAAGAGTAAACCTTGAACAGAACGCTGTAATAGCACCAAAACATCCTAGTTTCCTAGCTACACCTGAATGCAGCATGCACCACTCTTGGGAAACCATGAACAAAAAAATTTGGCAAAAAAAAAAAAAATCCAGAGATATTATTGATTATTTATTATATAATATTGTATTATATAATATTATATAATATTGTAAGAAACCTCTTAGTCATTCATAGATCACTGCATTTATATTTTTGTTAAATGATGCTGACGGGCTTTTCAAAGCCAGTCACCGATGTTGTCCAGGTGCACCAGAGAAAATGGGCTTAAATGCAAATTAATTCATAGTGTCTTAAATGTATCTTCCATATAAAAATTATGCGCTATATTGCTTTTGTGTTTTGTATTAAAACAAAATAAAACTCAGACATATGAATTTATTCAGCCGCTATGGAGACCTTTAGAGGACAGTTTAGAGAATAATAAAATGCTCTTTCATTGCATCTGCAGCTCATCAGTGGCTTTATATGAGACTGGAAGGCCACATTCTGCTGCAGTTTTTCTGCTGGACGCTGTATCCAGCATGCCTCTGTGCTTTTGCATCTTCCTTCTCCCATAACATCAGTCCCTTCTCCACAGGTTTGTAAAGATGTAACTATAGTAGGCTGGTCATGAACAATAATCTGCTCATATTTATTATGAATTCCCTTTAAGTGTTTTTATCCCATATAAACTATCACTGATGAATACCTGACTTGAGTATAATTTTGCTTCACTCTCTAGTAACAATCTAAAATAAATGTCAGAGGAAAAAGTCCAGATGATATCAGGAAGGAGTGAAAGGAAATGCACCATGATTTTATCACCTTTTTTCAAAGCTTCAAGTGACCCCAGTAACGATGGCTTTAATGCTGAAATGTCAGTGTATGTTTATGTTCTTACTGCTTGGCAGGATGGAGGACAGTTTTTTTTTTTTATTATCATTGCACAAATCTGAAAGAAAAACATACTATGTACCTCTTCTCTCCTAGGAAAAGAAAACAAAATTAAAAATAGAGACTTGCATTTTATATCTCAGCATTTGCAAGCAACAAATTCTTTTTCTGCCACTCAGATTGTCCTTTATATCTCACATAGATTTTCTCAGAATCCCTGTTTAATTATTCCAGGATTTCCATTTACTTAGTAGAGCTTTTCTGTTTATTTTACCCTCTGGGTCATGAGCTATTATTTCATTGTTTTGCTCAGGTTCTGGGATACCAGAGGTCAGAGCTATGCTGGCTGGCATGGAAATGCCTCATTACCTTTCTCTGACTAATATGTTCGCTAAGTTTCTGGGTCTTATCTGCACCCTGGCTGCCGGAAGCACAGTTTTCCTCGGCAAAGTTGTAAGTAATCACTTTGTACAACTGTTTTCCGTATAGATGAATTTATGCAACCAATAAATACTTCAGTTTTTTTTGTTTCTGTTTTTACATTTTTGTCTTCTAAATCCAGGGGCCATTCGTGCATCTTTCCACCATGGTAGGGGCCTATTTGGACAAGCTTTGCTGTCTAATACAGGGCAAACAGAAGGTAAAACAAATTAGATTTATATCATTTTAATTCATATTGTTTACCTCTAATACGCAGTCTGAAATACTACAAATCAGCTACAGTTATTTTGGTGAATATAAAGGTAAGAACTGTTCTCCACAACTAATGCTTTATATTCTTAGGAGGAGGCAGGAACAGAAATGTTGGTGGTTGCTGCTGCGGTTGGAGTAGCAAGCTGCTTCGGAGCTCCAGTCAGTGGTGAGACATTAGGGAGAGAAAATATATGACTTGCATTACATTTCTATTGCGTTTTTGTTTGCTTCTTTTGACTTAAATGCATTAATTATGAAATTTTTACATTTGATTTTTCTCCTTTAGTATAACCATGATAAACGTTTTAACAAGATATGGTTGTTTGTTTTTTTTTATTAGGAGGATAAAAGTCTATTTTTTTCTGTCAAACTTAATCTTTGGAAATTACATTTAATCTCTTTTATTCACCCTCAAACAAAGTTTAGCATATTTCTCTTACTGCACATGCACCATAACAGCAAAGGGGTGTTTAATCACCATTGAGACATAAAAGTAGACAATAAAAAACATCTTTATTTATGGGTTTGTTTTTTCGTATCACACCCATATTGACTTCTTGCACATTCCAATGGCACAACAATGGATAAACACTGGACTAACAAAGAAAGCAGAAAAGAAAACAAAGAAAAAAACATAGCATAAAGACCAGTACACATTTTAATGAATTATTGATTACAGCTTTTTTTTTTACACAATAAGAAAACCTGGCTTTTGGTACACAATTATTTTATTGGGTGAGAGAAAATACATTAGGTTTTTATAATATTTTGCAAATTTAAAGAATTATTTTTTATCAACCTGCTTTTTCAGCTTTTGCCCCCTTATTTGTCATTTTGTTTTACCATTGTGTACTGCAGACCCATTGAATTTTTAAATTCAGAGGGTGAGACCAACCCTGAAATGTCACAATTAACATATTGAAAAAGATTGTCTATTAATACCTGACACACAGCAAGCAATTATTCCTAACTCTGGAAATAGCTTCCATCAACAATCAGAAGGCACTAGAAGCTCACTCGTTGTTATTTTTGCTTCTTACTTTTGTGGTGTAGGTGTGTTGTTCAGCGTAGAGGTGATGAGCTCTCACTTCGCTCTGAGGCATTACTTCCCATGTTTCTTCTCTGCTGCCTGTGGGGCTCTGACTTTCCATTTGTTCTTTGTGTGGAGCGGAGATGGAGGTAAAGGGGAATCATTCAAAACTCTGTCGATCCAATTATTGGTTAGAATGTTTAGCATCTTGGCCAAGTTTTTACAATATTTTTTCCTTTTCCTAGCAGTATTGAGCAGCCCATGGATTAAAATTAAATCTGACTCTAGCACTAGCTTAAAGGGAAAGTCCTGAATATTTGTGTAAAGGTTCCATTACTTAATAATTGACCTACAGTAAATGGGTGTATGCGTTTCTGTTTTGAAAAAAATCCTATTTAATGTTTTCTTTCAATGGAAACTGAAGCTAATAGCGAATCCATGGCGGCTAAGCCCAAAGTGAATCCTACTGTCATAAAAACATAACCCTCACTTTGTTTTGTTGTTGAGTTTTTACATTATTAGTGGCTTGTTTTTACAACAGTAGGCTGACAGGACAGGGGGTATGAGGGTGGGGGAGCGACATGCAGCAAAGGACCACAGGTAGGATTTTAACCCGGGTCAGCCGCGCCGAGGATTAAGCCTCCACACATGGGTTTTGTACGCCAACCACTGCACCACCTGTACGCCCCCAATAACCCTCACTTAGAAAATCATCACAGCACCTTATATACATTTTTTATTTTACCTTTAAATGTACTTACAGAAACTTTTCCATGTTTTTTATGTGCATATGAAGTATAGGTTAAGAAGAGCTTGATGGACAATAATTCAAATCATACCGTACCCCTACTCGCTGTCTTCATTTGGAGGAGTCAGCCCGGAACCTCTAAGAGAGTGCCCAGAGAGCTCATTTCAGCCACTTGTTTCCGGGATATCACACTTTAGTCATCGTACAGATTTTACGACCAATTCACCAATACACCCACTCACTGAATGTGGCGAGCTACATTGTAGCTACAGCTTCCCTGAGGCTCCCTGACACAAGCGAGGCTGTTGTAACCAGGCGCCACTGGGCGAACAGAGACCTGTACTGCAAGAAAAGGATGGATGGTTGATGTCAGGTTAGGTTAGTATA
>NW_015151374.1:266250-274693 GCF_000732505.1 Cyprinodon variegatus | reverse complement strand
TGCTTTACAGCAACTAACCTCACCTATTACACAGTCAGGTACAGCAAACCTATTCAACACTTTTCCTCTTACCTTTAAATGGAGAAATCAACTCATCCCTACTGTGTTACCAAGTACATAAATTGAGAACTAAGAGTTTAGCAATGAGTTTACATTGTTCTGCTACTGAAACACAAAAAAATAACCTGCATTTTATGGCAAAGTCATCCTATAATCTTTTGAACTGATGGTAAGCATTACATATACGGTAGAAAAGGTGAAAATTAAATATCTCTGCTGAAATTTTGCAATTTTTGTCTTTCTGCATTTTCTCTGTTCTAACAATACTGTAACATGCTTATCAGGTTTTATACTTCCTACATATATTTTTGTAGAAGTTCCACACATAAACATCAGGCTGACGTATTGGTAATTGGTAATGCAAAAAATCTGCCACACCCTGGATGGTTCAGTATGCAAAAGCAATGAACAAAAAACTCATCCAGAACAATCATATGCAGATTTCAGTTACGTTTTCTGTAGCACAACTAGCCTAAACATAGCAGCCTTAGTTATCAATGAACATTCATGTACATTCATGTTAACATTCAGGCTAATACTATAGGGCATGTAGTTCACTCTGCACTCAACATTATTGACACATCAGAACTTTCAAATGAAGATTAACATAACTATATTGGGACGTAGCATTCAGGTTGGTAGCTGAAAAATATACAGCATAGAACCTGAATCACATGAGCTGATGCAAATCCTAAAGTCGGAGAAATCTCCTTTAATAAAAGATTTCCCAAGGGTGGTGCATGCTGCATTCAGGTACAACTAGAATGTTAATACAATTCCAAAAGGGATCCATCCATCCATCCCCGCTTAATCCCAAGGTCACAACTCCATCACAGGGCAACATAGAGACAAACAGGACAAACAACCATTCACACACACAAGGAGAATCTAATTAACCTAACAGTCATGTTTTTGGACTGTGGGAGGAAGCCAGAGTACCCAGAGAGAACCCACGCATGCTCTGGGAGAACATGCAAACTCCATGCAGAAAGGTAATTGAACCCAGAACCTTCTTGCTGCAAGGCAGCAGTGCTATGCACTCCGCCACTGAGCAGCCCTCCAAAGTGATTTTTAATTGTTTTAGTCTTGATATGCAGAGTGATTATATAGGGTATCTTTTAAGGTAATAGTAATGCCTGGTTATTCTCACATGTACTCTTTAAAATAAATCACCAGTCAGTTTTCTCTTTTTGACATATTAGAACAAAGTAAAATCTAAATTAATTCTGAAATTGGTCCAGAAATTGTGTTTGTCTTCATCACCTAATGCAGTGGTTCTGTGTTTATTACTCCTGAATGATTACATTTGAATGAATTAATTAAATTTTCCTGTGATGGACTGGCGTCCTGTTTAGGGCGTACCCTGCCTCTCGCCCGTAGACAGCTGGAGATAGGCACCAGCACCCCTCACGACCCCACTTGGGATAAGCGTTAAGGAAAATGGATTGATGGATGGATGAATTTTATTTTCTTCACACTTAGATATATAAAACTGAGGCTGAGTACTTTCAAATAAGATGAAGATTAGAAACTGATATAAACCTGGTTTCCAGGTCATCATTTATCTAAAGCACAGATTGCATCCTAATTTGCAGTCAGTTCTTTTAGTGTTTGTATATTATTGTTTATTCTCACATTGCCTGTCTGTTTATAATTATCTGCAGTTGTATCATCCATGATATCACCTGCTTATGACCGTTCAACAGAATATCACTTCAGAAATCCCTAATAATTTCTTTAAAGGAGCTCAGAGACATCTTCTGTTTCAGAAAACAAGGGCTAATTATTGTTAAATCTAATGATTTAACGTGTGAAATTATTGGTGTTAAAAGTAAATGAATCATCTGCAGTATCATTGATTTGGGAAGATGCCTTGGGAAACGTTAGATTTCATTAAAGTATCATCCCAATAATCAGAGTGAATATTAGACGCTTTACTCGCTGTTGGAAACAGATGATTCCGGTTTGCTTTGTCTCCACAGAGACTCTTCAGGCGCTGTATAAAACCAATTTCTCCACCTCTTTACCTTTCTTCCCGCTGGAGATCCTCCTGTTTGCTCTGCTGGGGTTAGTTTACTTTTACAGCTTCTGCTCAGTTAAACAAGTCCTCTATTTGTCTTTGGCTACTTAATAAAAACTGACATTTGGTTTTCTATATTCATAAAAGTCACACTAAGATAAGGCCTTCTGTTTTCCTTCTGTTCTAATTAGTCATCCTTTTTTTTTTATTTCTCCCATCATATAATTTCCTGGACTCCTCCCCATCCCTTCCCCAAGTCTAATGCCTTCCGATCATTTGTTGCTGCCTGAGTGAAAATAAGTCCCTGGTTTCTCATCCTGGACTGTGTCACTGTCTGAAAACAGGCTGCTGTGTGGAGCTCTGAGCTGCTGCTACCTCATCAGCCACAGGTGGATCCTTAGGTTCACCAAAACCAACCGGTTCTTCTGTCAGATGCTGACAACAGAGTGAGACTTCTTTACGTTCTGACAGGCAGACGGTGGGGCCTTCGGTTCCATTATTCTACAGATCAATTTTTTTATTTACTCACTTTTTTTCTGGAACACACAAAGCAAAACTGTTGATTCATATTTGCTGTTTTTAAAGAAGAACTGAAATGCTTGTGTTGTGTAAAAATCTCTCTGCAGGAAGGGTCTGTACTCGGGTCTTATTGTTTTCTTTCTGGCATCGCTGACGTTTCCTCTGTCGGCCGGTCAATACATGGCTTCTAAGGTGGGATTCAAAGCGTTTAAAAGCTACGCAATCAATAACCCTAATCCATTGTTTACTATGTTATTCCTTGTTATCAAAACCTAATTCACTTTTAGTTGATTTGGTTTCTGATTTTGGTTCATATTTTTATTGGGAAAAAAAGTTAAAGTCTTACCAAGTAAATGAGATGGGTGCTCTTCATTCAAGCGATGTTTGTTAATCCTTGAGAACATAAAGTCTGTCCATTTTTTCTGCCTCTTCTGGTCACAGAGGATTTCACTAACTACTTTAGAAGCACAGGATGGATTCAACCAGATTAATTAGACAGTTTTTTTTTCCCAAACAGGAGAATTTTTTAAATAATATTGAGACTAAAGGGGTCCGGCCTTTTACAAAACTAAAAAAACAGCTTTTGAGGCGTGGAAGATAAAACTCACATAAAACTCACATCTAGCCTTGTCTAGCAGGCATTTTGCTGAGCATAAATAAGAGTGTTAAAATACAATTTCCCATTACAATATCAAGTGATAGAACCTGTTAAAGATGGGACGTTCTTTTATTATACTATATTTAAAGAAGAATACAAAAAATAAATATAAAAATTTCTTTCAAAGCAAACAAATTATAAAAATAAGGAGTATATATTTATTCAGCTCCCTAAAACAGTATTTTATTAACCCACCATTTATTCCTGTTAAATTCTTTTGGGGTATTTTCTTACCAACTTTTTTCTCCAAGAGACAGATTTTTTAAAACCATAGACTTCCATGAGCAATGATCTTCAAATCTTCTTCTCAATGGCTGTCCCAACATCCGCCCTAACCATTAACCCTTTAGTCACTAGAGCCCTTTAACTCTGTTAACTGACAGTTCGGACAGATGATCACTACTTATTATTTTCACATGTTTCCGGCTCTCTGCACATCGCCTGCTCTCTGTTCTCTCTTGCTCCTAAAACAAATCCCATGATGCTTTGCGAGGATAGCTCTTGCAAAGCATTCTGGTATATATCTGCTCATGTACTGACCAATGCTTGCACACTACTTCTCAAGGTGTATCGTGGGAAATCTTGAGTTGCTGACTTTTTCATGCACTAGAAATTCAGACACTCATATAAAATGGCTAGTACTGTATATAGGGGTTAGAGCGGACGTTCGGACATTGCTAATGAATTTATTAGAAATGAATATGCTTTAACCAAACTCCTTCATCAGCTGGTCATCCATGAAATAAATGCTCCATCGAATCTTCCTCCATTGTGGCCTACTTTCAACTCCTTTTATTTCCCAATTAACTCTAACCAGCTGCTTTAAACACATTCTTCTTCATCCACAACTGGATGCCTTGATGTTTTGCTACTGCTCTTCTGTTAGGCCATAATTATGGATGTCCATTTAATACTTGTCAAGTCAGCAGATTCTCTAAACTGTGTGGATGTCTGCAGCACCCCATGATTCATTGTTCCTCCTGTCACTTTAAAGAAACACCTGTATCTGAGCACAGCTGCAATATTATTTCATAACTTAACCCTGCTTCAAACCTCTGCCCAACTTTCTCCCTGACCTTTCTGCTTTGTTATTTGATCTTCATGATGTTGTTCGGCTGGATTTACCCAGAGGTTAAAATGCAGACACGCAGACCCTATTGACCTAATAGGTAAATTCTGATGATAATTCTGTGATTTTATGTAGGGGTATTAGAGTAAAGGTTGCATGCCACATTTCTCATTTGTAACACATTTGAAAACTGCACCCTGAAAACTGATTGTTCAATAAAGCCAAATAATTGGTTGAATTTCACCAATCTGGTTGGTACAGGTAGATATGTGTCCATCTAATCTTTGGGATGAAACAACAAATCAACAATGGTAAAATGGAAAACCAATACAAATTGGCCACTCTACCAAAATATTGCTTATTTTGTTTAATGAAACTGAAAGCCGTTTTTCCGACGCCACTGTCGCCACTACATCCATAAATATTCCATGCTACATTTGACTACAGCCAAACAGTCAAAGCAGCAAACCATCAGTTACCATTTTTATTGGCTTTTTGGTTAATCCATTAAATTGGTTGATCCAAAACTAAAGGCTTGGTGAGCTTCTGAACAATATATTGGTATTCTAAAAAAATTGTTTTAACCAAATTGATTAGTTGTTTTTCCAAACAATTCATTCTTAGAGGGCATGTTTCAAGTTTAAATAGATATTTTATGTATCAATGTGTGAATTATTTGAGATGTGGTAACTCAGGGTAGTTAAGGTACCATCTTAAGTGTTTGTTTGTTTCACAGCAGCTTTCCTTGTGACCAAACAGTAACATAAATGTCACATATCTGTGTATCAGTACACCACAAAGCAGCTCCTCACTTCCCTTCTGGAAAGCAGACAATGGAGCTCTCAGTCCCATAATGCATCTGTGCTGCTGGCGTCGCTGGAGTGGAGCTCATCAGGCACCCCCATTTTCCTGTCTTTGGCTTTCTTTCTGCTCATGAAGGTACACATAATCTAAAGGTCATTTACTGAATCTGTTCTGTCAGCTTTCTAACTCCTCAAAGGTTTAAAAGCATTAACATTTTCACAATGAGAGCAGCGAACAAAAGCCAGTTTAACCTTTCAGACTGAAATGTTTTGTGACACATAATGTTAAAACAGAGTCTTTCGATGTAAGGGATAATGTTATTGAATCTTTTGACGTTGAAATCTTAACGCTTTGCAAGCTGGTGGCATAACAACCCTGCTCAAAGAGGTAAATTACAGGTGGTTTGAATGTAGATTTGATTTTTATTCATTTTAAACAGGCTGGTGGTCATCATGGGTTCAGCACAAACTTGAGTGCAATTTGTTCAGGAATGGTTTACTCTAGTTTTCTTTTTAACTCTGTTTCCAAATGCAAAATGGAAATAGTATTGATTCAGTATTTATGAGTGTAAAACTGAGTGGTGCAAGCACACAAGCTGGTAGTGACTCATGGTCGGTGCAGGTGTCAGCAGAGCTGGGAGGATTTAACCGTCTGTTCCTCTGTTGTTGATTCTGAGATGTGGATGTTGGTCCTGGCCTGCACGCTGCCTCTGCCAGCCGGATACTTCATGCCTGTGTTTGTCATCGGTGAGTAACGAGACATAACTTAAACAAGAGAAGGAGACAGGATTATGGAGAGATATTTGTTCCAACATTATTAAAAGCAAATTACGTGGTTCAAAAAAGGAAATTGAAAGAAAATGCATTTTAAAAAAGGAACTTTAAAAAATTCTACATCAAAAAGTCCAGCCAACATTTTTAGTTTGCTGTTTACTCAGATTTTTTTTTTTTATAATTTTTTTCAAATAATACGTCGTTTATTTTTTTTATTTTATTTTTTTTACTTTTTTGATATTTTACCCAGAATGAAAGAGCAGATCAGACTTATTTCTCTCCAAAAATATGGAAAAACTTATTATGAAAGAAATAATAAAATATAGTGTGGTAAAATAAAATCTAAATGAATATTCAAAGAACTAAAAAAAAAATGGAAAAAATACAATCCAAAAGAAATTGCAAACGATACAAATATTGGTTGAACTTTTGCATATGCTTTGAAAATTAATCTTAAATTGAAATTATTTTATTGAAGAAGCATTTTCTCTTTTTCAAACCTGTTTTTTCCTTTTAATAATATGGGAATATCTTTTTCTCCATACAGGATCCTCGTGAATATTTGCGAATCTCTTTGAGCCCATTTTGAGATTTTCACAAATCAAATATAATTTTACCAGTATCTTTACATTTACATAAAATATATGATTTTGACATGTAAAATAAGTTTAAACTGCTAATTATGATTTATCTGCTTATTGCACATAATAATTAAGCATTCTGCCACTCTTTTCATTATGGGGAAACACAGAGGTTGTAAAAAAATCCACATATTTCCCTCTTTTTGGAACAAGAAATATTTCCACACAGCTAAAACTGTTTTTGTTCTACATGAGGATAAGTATGGGCTTATTTCGCCACTTCTAGAAGGCATAAAAAACAATGTAAATATAGTTAGTTTTAAAACTTATTGTAGTGTTTGTTTCAGAGTTCCTTTGAAATATGCTTTTGAAATCCTTGGCATATTTGAAAACCAATAGCCTTTGAATGCTATATTTAAACCCAATGTAAAAATTCATAGAGCATTCTGTACTTCCACAGGGGCAGCCGTTGGCCGTTTGCTTGGTGAAGGAGTTGCCTACATGTCCTCTGGTGGAGAGACTCTGTGGATATCATTGAATCCTGGAGGTTATGCTTTAGCAGGTAGAATAATACAAACTATCTATTTGATCCAAATGATCATATGAATGTATGAATATGAAAATATATATATTATACATTACACTGTTGCTAACAAGAATTTTGCTTTTAAACAAAACAGCTGGGTTACAATTTTGCACAAAGCTTAAGGATTTAGCCTTTTTTACGAAGTGAGATCATAATTCTTCCCCCTGTGGAAGAAAGATGTCATTTCACCACAAGCTTATTGGAAAGTTCTTATAATGAGCTTTAAGCCGAAGATGGTCAGGCTATTTTTTTTTTCCAAGAATTGTGGCACTTTAGTGGAAAGAAGGGGAATCCATGCAACTCAGATCTCTGGGTTGTAATTAAAGCCAGGGATGGTTTCATTGAGGTCTCAGGCCTCCACACATTGGATGTTCACTATATGCCTGCATCACCACCTCACCCCCGGTCAGGATATCATTATGTTTGGAAATGAACTCTTTCCAGATGAAGATAAAAACTCTCAAGCCTTATACCTTTGATTCCAGTTCCAGCTGCCTAGCATTTTTTCCTTTACTCCCTCGGTATTTCAGCAGTTGCTTTTTCATCTATCTCAAAAGAAATGTTTGTTTGCTTTCTGTCTCCATGCTTGGTATTCATCAGAATCACGTTCTTTCTATATTTGTTATGAATAACTTAGCAAAAACCAAACAAACAAAAATAACTTTCTGGGTTATTTTACTTCATTGTCCTTTTTACTAAAGCAAAAATAAAATTAGGTATCACTGCTATTACTTGAGTCACATTTCTAGCTACCTGTTGTGAGTAACTTCCTTCAGGGAAAAACAAGCACAGAGACTCATACAGTTTATGTTTAAGTGAGGCCTATTTTTTGTGCTCAAGCTTCAATTCAGAAATTCTTTATTGATCGAAAGATAAATTAAATTTCCAATCCACTGATTCTGAAAATACCGCAAACTGTTTATTGTTACTGCATAATAATTTATACAGTATTCATAAAATATACTGTAACCATTGCCTTTGTGTGTATGAGGACTTTTGAAGAGTATTTATTCAACCTTAATTATTCACTGCTCAAAACAATTAAAGGAACACTTTGAAAACACATCAGATCTCAATGGGGAAAAAATCATGCTGTGTATTTATACTGTTATGGACTGGGTGATGTGTTAGGAACAAAAGGATGCCACATCATTTGATGGAAATGAAAATTATCAACCGCAGCATAACATCCTCCACGGCTTCTCCAGACCTGTCTGTCACATGTGCTCAGGGTGAACCTGCTCTCATCTGTGAAAAGTGGCAGACTGTGGCAAATGCCAATCGAGCTCCACGGTGCCGGGCAGTGAGCACAGGGCCCACTAGAGGACGTCGGGCCCTCAGGCCACCCTCCTGAAGCCTGTTTCTGATTGTTT
>NW_015151374.1:261984-265584 GCF_000732505.1 Cyprinodon variegatus | reverse complement strand
CGCCTCATGCTAACAGTAGTGACAGTGACCCTAGCCAAATGCAAAACTGGTGAAAAAGAGTCAGAAAAGATGAGGAGGGGAAAAAATGTCAGTGGCCTCCACCTGTAAAACCATTCCTGTTTTGATGGTCATCTCGTTGTTGCCCCTCTAGTGCACCTGTTGGTAATTCCATGAACACCAAAGTAGCTGAAACTGATTAACAACCCCCTCTGCTACTTACCTGCCAAATCAATATCCCAGAAGTTTAATTAACTTGATGCTATACTATTACAAAGTGTTCCTTTAATTTTTTGAGTAGTGCATATGTTTATTTGAAAAACTAGAACTTGCATATAACTTTGCATTGAATACATTGAATTTGCATAATGATCATGCTATGATCATTAGTAGTATGTATGCGATTTACTTGGTGCATATTTACTTGACTAGAAATAGCATAGAGTAGTGGAACTCTAACTTGAGTAAAAATTCTGGGTACTCTACTCATCTCTGTAGATTTCAAATTGATTTTCAGAAAGTCACATCTAATATTTTATAAGGTGTTGAACAAAAAAACAACAACCTTGCAATTCATGTAAATAAGCTGGTTGCAGAGGTATAATTGTACATTTATCAAAAAGGTCACTTATTGTCCAATCTTGCAGGTGCAGCTGCCTTCTCTGGTGCTGTAACCCATACACTGTCTCCAGCCCTCCTGGCTGTAGAGCTGACAGGTCAGTTCAGCCATGCTGTACCCATCCTCCTGTCCACTGTGCTGGCCAATGCCCTGGCACGCTCTGGGAACCGACCATCCTTCTATGATGCCATCTCTATCAGTAAGAAGCTTCCATACCTGCCCTCACTGAAGAAGGCGTGTCGCCAGTAAGAACAAACACAAAAATTATTAATATTATTATTTATATTATATTGGAAGAGCCCATTATAATCTGTAATATTGGCTTAGTGTCACTTCTTGGGAGATTTTCTTGTTTCACTCTTTTACATCAGCGTATATAACAGCAAATGGTTATATTAAAGCTCCAGAGGGATGCCAGTAGGGTTTTCCACAGCATTCATCTCTGCCTCTGAAATTATAAGTGCTTGGACTTTTAAATAATGAACGAGAGTTTTTCCTTTTTTAATGACTTTGGCTTAAAAATAGTTAATCATTATTTATTATTATTAAGTAATTGATGTGCATTATTCAACCGGCCATCAGAAGGTAGAATTAAAAAAACTGGAAAAAAAACTCAACTTGTTGATCAGTTCAGGTAACATTAGTATCCATCACTTCAAGACTATCGATTCAAATTTCGCCAAATATCAGTTCAGAAAGCACCAAAAATGTCCCACTGGGATTAATCAACAAATAGCAAATTTATCGACAAAATCACGTATTTTTACTTACAGAAAATACTACATTTTTATAAGCAAGTGTTTGTCAGCAGTTAACATTGAAATCCAAACTCTAAATGAGTAGCTGTGTCTAATAACCAACTTCAAGATTAAACTGGACCTAAATAACCAAATAAGAGCCAAATTAAAGAAACTTTTATGCAAATTTCATTAAATTTATACCAAAAAGGAAACCAAGACTGAACAAGAAATGTAATAATATGAAAGGGTTTTGGTACCAAAAATTAGAGATCTGAAAGATGGGATAGCCAAACCAAAGCTATGCAGAGTTGTGTCTGCGATCAGGACTGTTCAGACAAGATTGGAGAAATAAGATATCCGCATGGAGCAGCAGCACCTGAGGAACAAAGGACACACCTTAGATGGCCATGATGTTCAGATCCTGGACACAGATGGTTTGAAGGGTGAAGGAAAAGAGAAATATTTCTGCTGAACAGAAGGGAAGGATTACAGCATTCATGCATCTCTAACCCTAGTTTCATTATGATATTGATGGACAAGTTATTTGACATAACTGACTTCTGGGTAGTTGTAAAAACAAGCAAAATATAACAATAATAATATAATTTTAGATTTTCGGCTTGTTAGTTAATCCATTAAGATAAATGCTATGGCTGAAATGAACTTATTAAATGTGAATGTATCTGAGCTGGATCCTGTTTGTTTTGATCTAAAATCCCTAGAGATAATATTGTTTTTACATCAGTGCACTTAGAGGTATTATTTTGTTCTCAACTGTAAGCAATTTCTGCACTAGTTAGTGTGTTCAGCTAAAAAATAAACTGCCAATACCTGCAGCCCTTTAAGAGGCTTGTAAAATCGAGCCCACGGTTTAAATAAACTGAGCTTTAGCTAAGAACCCAAAAACAAACGATCATCAGAGCTGACACACATTACCAACTAATGATTATTATATAATTCTGTCACGATTTGTATGGAGGGTGGTTGAGGCCCCAATTTAGAGACTGAAAGGCAGAAGGGAATCTTGCAAATTTAATGAAGTAGCTGAGGAAAAATCCAAAAATCCACAAATACAAAGAACCCAAAAAAACAAAACATTGGGGAAAACTCACGTGGGAAGCCAGAGACGAGGGAAACAACAAAACAACAACAACAAGGAACCAGCACTGAGTGACTGCAGAGGTGGAGTATATAAGGCAAGGCAAGGCAAATTTATTTGTATTGCACAATTCAGTACAAAGACAATACAAAGTGCTTTACATGATTAAAATATAGGAAAATAAAACAGAATCAAAGCAAGTAGGGAAAAATAAATAAATGCAGAAACAAAAAAAAGAACATTAAAAACATTTGGACTAAAGAAAATAAAAAAGTTGAACTAATGATGTTTCAGTTGAACTGTTTAACTAGAACAGTCGAAGGCAATCCTAAACAAATATGTTTTTAAGGGAAGCAGAACAAAGAATGGATTATGAACTGAATAAGGAGCAGGTGTGAGTGGAGCTAACTAGAAGAAAGCCAAACAAGCACAAGAGGGCAAAACAGAGTAACTAAAGACTGCTGAATATAACGGAAAATAAACCAAAGACCAATAAAACAAAATAACTAATAATGAAAACTAAAAACTCAGAGTCCCAAAAGGGGAGAACCATGAGAAAGTCCCTGTATTCCATGTTCCCTCAGCTTTGATGGATGTATTATGCTAAACAGCTAAATGTAAAAAAATATATTCTGTCTGCACTTATTTACAAAAAAAGAGTTTTTCTCAAATTAGGAGCATAATTTGCATTTAGTGTTTTTGTTTTCATTGTCCCACTATCGTGGTTGGAGCTGGCATAAAGCTGGGCTTCTGCACCAAAATGCAGACAGCTACACCAGTTGAGCATGTTTGTGAAAGGGCTTATACTGATTAGGAAAAAAACAACAACACATTTACAAAAACAGATGATGTGCAAAAACTAAGGCGAACACAAGAAAACCAGTAGCAAACAAAGCAAAAGGCTTAAAAAGAAGAGAACAGCTGCAGACATGGGGTGAAAGAGAGAAAGTATTACCTGGGCAGACGGGGAGAAAGTGAGAAGAAATGAACATAACACAACAAAATACATCACTATACAACACTAAAAGGAATCAGAAGCTCAAAAACAAGGGAAAAAAGGATGCCTCAAAACAGCTTATTAGTAATAACACCTATTCCAGGTAATTTATGTCAAAATTTGAATTCAGAGGAAAAAAAAAAAAAAA